>NC_136809.1:4559406-4691842 GCF_951216825.1 Electrona antarctica | reverse complement strand
CTCTCTCTCTCTCTCTCCCCCCCCCCCCCCCCCCCCCCACCCAGGATGGCCCAACAGTACTATGAGTTTGTGAACTACAAGGACGAGCAGGTTCAGCAGCAGAAGAAGCTTCCTAAAGGGGCGTGTCACAGCTACGTCATCGTGTTCCAGTCCGTCTTCTACATCATATTCAACGTGAGTTTAACCCATTCTGGGCGGGAACCCCTTTTGGTGTTAGCATTATGTTATGCTTTAGCTATTGAAAAATAGCAGATCTACAAGCTCATGTCAGAACGACTGACATAGAAACATAGCTTTTTCAGAAAACTATCAGGATGTGGAAGACATTTTTAAAATCTGATCTCAGGTCAAAATGGGTTAATGGTGGCTGAACCGCTCATCTTTTAGCATCATTCTGGGTCCTGTTTGGTTTGATTGATTGATTGATTGATTGATTGATTGATTGATTGATTGAATACTTTATTAGACAGAAATGTAAAACAGCAACAGAGTGCAGTCAAACACTTACAATTTACAATTTAGGCATTTAGCAGACGCTCTTAATCCAGAGCGACTTACGTTAAGCAATAACAAAAAGCATTACATTACATACGTAAAAAGTAGTTCATCATGAAACATGCGTAAGCTAAGAACGTAACAGGAATATCTATATCACTTAGGGCTCTGTTCCCGTCCATATTATATTTGAATAGTTCAACTAGCTGATCTACATCGACACGTTGTGAGCTTGCAGATTGGAAATAGTAAAAAGGAAAAAAAAAAAAGGGCAATGTAGTTTAGGGATAAGGGGTTTAGTATGGACCAAAATAGAGCCATAAGGATCGCACCAAAAACATTTGTGTCCTATGTAGAGATGTCCCGATACTGTATCGGTATCGGAAAAGTATCGGATCGGCCCCTATTTGGTCATATCGGTATCGGTGAATATGCCAGTCTAACCACAGATCCGACACAGGGGTAAGGGGTTGACACTATAGCAGGTAAATAAAATGTTGGGGCATGTGGAGTTTGCTTTGGAGTTGCCCCAAACTGCAAGTGCACATTTGAATGAGACGTCTGCTATAAACACAACACCAGATATATAGCTAGATTCCCGGTCGGTGGACTTCAAAATGAGATCTTTTTTCTTTTTGTATTATTATAAATATTATTCTCTGGTATCGGTATCGGCAAACACAGAAATTGTGGTATTGGGATCGGATCGGAAACTAAAAAAGTGTATCGGGACATCCTTAGTCCTACAGTTGGAGGCCATCGATATTGTCCTTTTCTTTTTGCTGAGGTTTGCGTGATCTGCGCAAAAGGACAGTTAACCCATTTTTGGGCGGGAACCCCTTTTGGTGTTTTAAACTTATTAACTTAAAATTATGTTATAATTTAGCTATTGAAAAATAGCAGATCTACAAGCTCATAGCGCGCCACCGAGTGGCGCGCTACGAGCTTGTAGGTCTGCTATTTTTGAAAAATCGTGAAAATATTTATTTCAGAAAACAGTATTTAGAAGGATTTTTTAAAATGTTGAGGTCAGGCCTAAATGGGTCAAATAATAAGGGACAATATCGGTGGCACCCAACTGTATGTATTCAATATAGCCTATGATGCATATACAGTATATGATGCATATACAGTATATGATGCATATACAGTATATGCCATATCCAGGTAGAATCTGGTCTCAGGTCAGATCATATACAGTATATGCCATATCCAGGTAGAATCTGGTCTCAGGTCAGATCATATACAGTATATGCCATATCCAGGTAGAATCTGGTCTCAGGTCAGATCATATACAGTATATGCCATATCCAGGTAGAATCTGGTCTCAGGTCAGATCATATACAGTATATGCCATATCCAGGTAGAATCTGGTCTCAGGTCAGATCATATACAGTATATGCCATATCCAGGTAGAATCTGGTCTCAGGTCAGATCATATACAGTATATGCCATATCCAGGTAGAATCTGGTCTCAGGTCAGATCATATACAGTATATGCCATATCCAGGTAGAATCTGGTCTCAGGTCAGATCATATACAGTATATGCCATATCCAGGTAGAATCTGGTCTCAGGTCTCAATGGGTACTTAACCCATTGAGACCTGAGATCAGGTTCTAAAAATGTCTTCTACATCCTGACAGTTTAAATGTCTTCTACATCCTGACAGTTTAAATGTCTTCTACATCCTGACAGTTTAAATGTCTTCTACATCCTGACAGTTTAAATGTCTTCTACATCCTGACAGTTTAAATGTCTTCTACATCCTGACAGTTTAAATGTCTTCTACATCCTGACAGTTTAAATGTCTTCTACGTCCTGACAGTTTAAATGTCTTCTACGTCCTGACAGTTTAAATGTCTTCTACATCCTGACAGTTTAAATGTCTTCTACATCCTGACAGTTTAAATGTCTTCTACATCCTGACAGTTTAAATGTCTTCTACATCCTGACAGTTTAAATGTCTTCTACATCCTGACAGTTTAAATGTCTTCTACATCCTGACAGTTTAAATGTCTTCTACATCCTGACAGTTTAAATGTCTTCTACATCCTGACAGTTTAAATGTCTTCTACATCCTGACAGTTTAAATGTCTTCTACATCCTGACAGTTTAAATGTCTTCTACATCCTGACAGTTTAAATGTCTTCTACATCCTGACAGTTTAAATGTCTTCTACGTCCTGACAGTTTAAATGTCTTCTACGTCCTGACAGTTTAAATGTCTTCTACGTCCTGACAGTTTAAATGTCTTCTACGTCCTGACGGTTTAAATGTCTTCTACATCCTGACGGTTTAAATGTCTTCTACATCCTGACGGTTTAAATGTCTTCTACATCCTGACGGTTTAAATGTCTTCTACATCCTGACGGTTTAAATGTCTTCTACATCCTGACGGTTTAAATGTCTTCTACATCCTGACGGTTTAAATGTCTTCTACGTCCTGACGGTTTAAATGTCTTCTACGTCCTGACAGTTTAAATGTCTTCTACATCCTGACAGTTTAAATGTCTTCTACATCCTGACAGTTTAAATGTCTTCTACATCCTGACGGTTTAAATGTCTTCTACATCCTGACGGTTTAAATGTCTTCTACATCCTGACGGTTTAAATGTCTTCTACATCCTGACGGTTTAAATGTCTTCTACATCCTGACAGTTTAAATGTCTTCTACATCCTGACAGTTTAAATGTCTTCTACATCCTGACAGTTTAAATGTCTTCTACATCCTGAAAGTTTAAATGTCTTCTACATCCTGACAGTTTAAATGTCTTCTACATCCTGACAGTTTAAATGTCTTCTACATCCTGACAGTTTAAATGTCTTCTACATCCTGACAGTTTAAATGTCTTCTACATCCTGACAGTTTAAATGTCTTCTACATCCTGACAGTTTAAATGTCTTCTACATCCTGACAGTTTAAATGTCTTCTACATCCTGACAGTTTAAATGTCTTCTACATCCTGACAGTTTAAATGTCTTCTACATCCTGACAGTTTTCTGAAAAAGCTATGTTTCTATGTCAGTCGTTCGATTTTTCAAAAATAGCAGACCTACAAGTTCATAGAATGAACTTGTAGATCTGCTATTTTTCAATAGCTAAAGCATAACATAATGCTAACACCAAAAGGGGTTCCCGCCCAAAATGGATTAAATTAGTTGTCATTGTAGGCTAATAATGACTGATGAACGGGTATCTAAAGCATACTACAGTACATACAGTAAGTAAATGAAATGTCGTGAGGATGATCTCTGCCTCTCCTTCTGAGGATGATCTCCTTCATGAGGATGATCTCTGCCTCTCCTTCTGAGGATGATCTCTGCCTCTCCTTCATGAGGATGATCTCTGCCTCTCTCCTTCGTCCTCATTCAGCTGAGTTTCGTGTTCGCGGAGTTCCCCATGCGTCTCTTCCTCCAGGACTACCTGCACGACTACAAGCACACGCTGTTCCTGGTCAAGAGCTGTGGTAAGAACTGTTCATTTCTGTTACTGGTCCAGAGCTGTGGTAAGAACTGTTCATTTCTGTTACTGGTCCAGAGCTGTGGTAAGAAGTGTTCCTGGTCCAGAGCTGTGGTAAGAAGTGTTCCTGGTCAAGAGCTGTGGTAAGAAGTGTTCCTTGTCCAGAGCTGTGGTAAGCACTGTTCCAGGGTCCCCGGAACATCCCAGACCCACAGGAACGCGCCCAGGGGGGCGGCCCGGTTCCGGCAAGCCGCCCCGTGTCCGAAACGGTTGAGAAATGACAGAGTTACAGTACCGTGTGGGGGTCCCCAGGGGGGTCTCTGTACTGTACTGTACTGTACTGTACTGTACTGTACTGTACTGTACTGTACTGTACTGTACTGTACTGTACTGTACTGTAATGTACTGTACTGTACTGTACTGTACTGTACTGTCACGGCACTGTACTGTCACACCCCAAATCATCAGTTAATATGTGTGTGTGTTAGGCTGCGCAACAGCGACAGTTGGTTGTGAAATCCAACCAAACACTATTTCGTGCTCGGACTGACCCAGCCACCCAGCCAGCCAGCCAGAGACACACAAAGCTCCGTAATTAAGTGGTTACACCACTTAAAAATGTCCGTCGACTACCTTTTTTCACTGATGAAAACTAATTGAAAACTAAGCTATGATGACTAAAACTAAGACAAAGAATTGACAATTTGGTCAACAAACAAAACAAAAAAAAACTAGACTAAAATCTCAGGAAGGGACTAGTTGACAAGAGATCCAGTATAAGTCATTGTACACTTGGTTGCATGCTGAAAATAGCAGATCTACAAGCTCACAACGCGCTGCGACGCGTAGATCATTGTAGGTCATTACGGCAGCATCAAGGCCCGCCAAAATACATTTTAGTCGACTAAATAAACTGTAGATTTAGTCGACTAAAATCTTATGATATTTAGTCGACTAAAACTAGACCAACACTAAAACATTGCAGGTGACTAAAATGTGACTAAATTAAAACTATTCAAGAGACTAAAACTAAAATCTAAATGTGCTGTCAAAATCAACACTGGTGGTAAGGACAGCATCCACTGGTGGTAAGGACAGCATCCCACTGGTGGTAAGGACAGCATCCACTGGTGGTAAGGACAGCATCCCACTGGTGGTAAGGACAGCATCCACTGGTGGTAAGGACAGCATCCCACTGGTGGTAAGGACAGCATCCCACTGGTGGTAAGGACAGCATCCCACTGGTGGTAAGGACAGCATCCCACTGGTGGTAAGGACAGCATCCCACTGGTGGTAAGGACAGCATCCCACTGGTGGTAAGGACAGCATCCCACTGGTGCCACCTAGTGGGGACTAAAGGAATACAACTGAGGGGGAAACACTTAACCCATTTAGCACAAAATAATGTCTTCTAAATAATGACAGTTTTCTGAAAAAACCTATGTTTCTATTATCAATGGTTCTCTATTTCATGGACCCCAAAATTATATGTAATTGGCCGCCGACCCCCATCTGAAATTATGTTGTCGTCCCCCCTCCCCAGAAGCAAAGATTTGAGTTAAAAATGTTTGCTGTGAAAGAATATATATTCCAAGAATTGCACACATTTTCACAATGTGTGCAACACATCTACAAGCTATGAGCTTGTAGATCTGCTGATCAGCATGTTTTTTGGGGGGGGTTTTGTGAGAGGGTAACTACCCTAGGGCACTGTTTCCAAATGGTCCTAGGGCAGTGGTTCCCAAAGTAGGGTCCGGGGACCCCCAGGGGTCCTTGAGGGAGTTCCAGGGGGGACCCAGCTAAATGATAATTTGTAACCAAATGGACTCTTATGGGTCTGTAACTCAGAGAGTGTACAAATGGAACCATTTGAACACTCTCAGAGTTAAATTAACAGTGGTTTTACAATATAAATTGGGGTACCAGAGATAGAAATACCATTAAATCGGGGGGTCTGTAGCATAATGCGTGTGAAACTGGGGGGTCCATGAAATTAATGTTTCGGAATCACTGTTGGAGCCGTAAAAATCCTCCCTTATCGGGGTCACTGGCATATGTTTTCAAATGGGGGGTCCGTGGCCTAATAAATGTTGATTTGGGGGTCCTTGACACGAAAAAGTTTGGGAAACACTTTCATAGGCCCAATTCATGTTCTCTCTATGTCCCCTATGACAGGGGTTCTCAACGTTTTTGGCCGGGGACCCCCGGAAATGCTTTGGCAATGTCTCGGGACCCCCGCCCCGCCCCCTCCCGACCCCCAATATAAATTGGCTGCTACAATAACCTTAAACCATTTTGGGCGGGAACCCCTTTTGGTGTTTTAAGCATTGTTATAATTTAGCTATTGAAAAATAGCAGATCTACAAGCTCGTAGCGCGCCACCGAGTGGCGCGCTACGAGCTTGTATGTCTGCTATTTTAGAAAAATCGTGAAAATATATATATATTTTTTTTTTGGAAAATAATTTGGGGACCCCCTAAAATAATTTGGCGACCCCCCGAGGGGTCGCGACCCACGGGTTGAGAACCCCTGCCCTATGACATAGGGGACATAGAGAGAACATGCATTGGGCCAACCCCACCCAGGGTAAGGGTAAAGGTCCTGTGGGGACATAGAGAGAACATGCATTGGGCCAACCCCACCCAGGGTAAGGGTAAAGGTCCTAGGGGACATAGAGAGAACATGCATTGGGCCAACCCCACCCAGGGTAAGGGTAAAGGTCCTAGGGGACATAGAGAGAACATGCATTGGGCCAACCCCACCCAGGGTGAGGGTAAAGGTCCTAGGGGACATAGAGAGAACATGCATTGGGCCAACCCCACCCAGGGTAAGGGTAAAGGTCCTAGGGGACATAGAGAGAACATGCATTGTGCCAACCCCACCCAGGGTAAGGGTAAAGGTCCTAGGGGACATAGAGAGAACATGCATTGGGCCAACCCCACTCAGGGTAAGGGTAAAGGTCCTAGGGGACATAGAGAGAACATGCATTGTGCCAACCCCACCCAGGGTAAGGGTAAAGGTCCTAGGGGACATAGAGAGAACATGCATTGGGCCAACCCCACCCAGGGTGAGGGTAAAGGTCCTGTGGGGACATAGAGAGAACATGCATTGGGCCAACCCCACCCAGGGTAAGGGTAAAGGTCCTAGGGGGCATAGAGAGAACATGCATTGTGCCAACCCCACCCAGGGTAAGGGTAAAGGTCCTAGGGGACATAGAGAGAACATGCATTGGGCCAACCCCACCCAGGGTAAGGGTAAAGGTCCTAGGGGACATAGAGAGAACATGCATTGGGCCAACCCCACCCAGGGTAAGGGTAAAGGTCCTAGGGGACATAGAGAGAACATGCATTGGGCCAACCCCACCCAGGGTAAGGGTAAAGGTCCTAGGGGACATAGAGAGAACATGCATTGGGCCAACCCCACCCAGGGTAAGGGTAAAGGTCCTAGGGGACATAGAGAGAACATGCATTGGGCCAACCCCACTCAGGGTAAGGGTAAGGGTCCTAGGGGACATAGAGAGAACATGCATTGGGCCAACCCCACCCAGGGTAAGGGTAAAGGTCCTAGGGGGCATAGAGAGAACATGCATTGGGCCAACCCCACCCAGGGTAAGGGTAAAGGTCCTAGGGGGCATAGAGAGAACATGCATTGGGCCAACCCCACCCAGGGTAAGGGTAAAGGTCCTAGGGGGCATAGAGAGAACATGCATTGGGCCAACCCCACCCAGGGTAAGGGTAAAGGTCATAGGGGACATAGAGAGAACATGCATTGGGCCAACCCCACCCAGGGTAAGGGTAAAGGTCCTAGGGGACATAGAGAGAACATGCATTGGGCCAACCCCACCCAGGGTAAGGGTAAAGGTCATAGGGGACATAGAGAGAACATGCATTGGGCCAACCCCACCCAGGGTAAGGGTAAAGGTCCTGTGGGGACATAGAGAGAACATGCATTGTGCCAACCCCACCCAGGGTAAGGGTAAAGGTCCTAGGGGACATAGAGAGAACATGCATTGGGCCAACCCCACCCAGGGTAAGGGTAAAGGTCCTGTGGGGACATAGAGAGAACATGCATTGGGCCAACCCCACCCAGGGTAAGGGTAAAGGTCCTAGGGGGCATAGAGAGAACATGCATTGGGCCAACCCCACCCAGGGTAAGGGTAAAGGTCCTGTGGGACATAGAGAGAACATGCATTGTGCCAACCCCACTCAGGGTAAGGGTAAAGGTCCTAGGGGGCATAGAGAGAACATGCATTGGGCCAACCCCACCCAGGGTAAGGGTAAAGGTCCTAGGGGACATAGAGAGAACATGCATTGGGCCAACCCCACCCAGGGTAAGGGTAAAGGTCCTAGGGGGCATAGAGAGAACATGCATTGGGCCAACCCCACCCAGGGTAAGGGTAAAGGTCCTGTGGGGACATAGAGAGAACATGCATTGGGCCAACCCCACCCAGGGTAAGGGTAAAGGTCCTAGGGGACATAGAGAGAACATGCATTGGGCCAACCCCACCCATAAGGGTAAAGGTCCTAGGGGGCATAGAGAGAACATGCATTGGGCCAACCCCACCCAGGGTGAGGGTAAAGGTCCTAGGGGACATAGAGAGAACATGCATTGGGCCAACCCCACTCAGGGTATGGGCACTAATGAAGCAGAGGAGAGAACACGCCCTGCAGTGCCCCCAGTGGGAATCAAACGTATTGTTTTTAATCAAGTAAGTAGGCTACAAATTTGACAGAGCAACTTTCAGTTGAGTAATATAAAATTTTGTCCAGGAGACTCAAGTCCCGTCCTCTCACTTGTCCGAAGATCCCCACATTCTAGCTTTTTTACCCAGTGTAAATCTCTTCCCTGTCAGGTGCCACGGTGACCGGGGTGATCCCAGGGTGTCACCTCACCTCTCCTCCCTCCCCCAGGTGCCACGGTCACTGGGGTGATCCCAGGATCTAACCTCACGTTCACTCTGAAAGAATATATTGAAACATTTGGGCCACATTTTCACGATTTTTCAAAAATAGCAGATCTACAAGCTCGTAGCGCGGCACCGAGCTTGTAGATCTGCTATTTTTCAATAGTTAAAGTACAACATATGCTTAAACACCAAAAGGGGTTCCCGCCCAAAAGGCGTAAAATTCACCTCTCTTCCATGTCCTCCCAGGTGCCACGGTGACCGGGGTGATCCCTGGGTTTAACCTCTCCTCCCTGTCCTCCCTGTCCCCCCAGGTGCGACGGTGACCGGGGTGATCCCAGGGTTTAACCTCTCCTCCCTGTCCCCCCAGGTGCAACGGTGACCGGAGTGATCCCAGGGTTTAACCTCTCCTCCCTGTCCTCCCTGTCCCCCCAGGTGCGACGGTGACCGGGGTGATCCCTGGGTTTAACCTCACCTCTCCTCCCTGTCCCCCCAGGTGCGACGGTGACCGGGGTGATCCCAGGGTTTAACCTCACCTCCCTGTCCCCCCAGGTGCGACGGTGACCGGGGTGATCCCAGGGTTTAACCTCACCTCTCCTCCCTGTCCCCCCAGGTGCGACGGTGACCGGGGTGATCCCAGGGTTTAACCTCACCTCTCCTCCCTGTCCCCCCAGGTACGACGGTGACCGGGGTGATCCCAGGGTTTAACCTCACCTCTCCTCCCTGTCCCCCCAGGTGCGACGGTGACCGGGGTGATCCCTGGGTTTAACCTCTCCTCCCTGTCCTCCCTGTCCCCCCAGGTGCGACGGTGACCGGGGTGATCCCTGGGTTTAACCTCTCCTCCCTGTCCTCCCTGTCCCCCCAGGTGCGACGGTGACCGGGGTGATCCCTGGGTTTAACGTCACCTCTCCTCCCTGTCCCCCCAGGTGCGACGGTGACCGGGGTGATCCCAGGGTTTAACGTCACCTCTCCTCCCTGTCCCCCCAGGTGCGACGGTGACCGGGGTGATCCCTGGGTTTAACCTCACCTCTCCTCCCTGTCCCCCCAGGTGCGACGGTGACCGGGGTGATCCCTGGGTTTAACGTCACCTCTCCTCCCTGTCCCCCCAGGTGCGACGGTGACCGGGGTGATCCCAGGGTTTAACGTCACCTCTCCTCCCTGTCCCCCCAGGTGCGACGGTGACCGGGGTGATCCCTGGGTTTAACCTCACCTCTCCTCCCTGTCCCCCCAGGTGCGACGGTGACCGGGGTGATCCCTGGGTTTAACCTCACCTCTCCTCCCTGTCCCCCCAGGTGCGACGGTGACCGGGGTGATCCCTGGGTTTAACGTCACCTCTCCTCCCTGTCCCCCCAGGTGCGACGGTGACCGGGGTGATCCCTGGGTTTAACGTCACCTCTCCTCCCTGTCCTCCCAGGTGCGACGGTGACCGGGGTGATCCCAGGGTTTAACCTCACCTCTCCTCCCTGTCCTCCCTGTCCTCCCAGGTGCGACGGTGACCGGGGTGATCCCTGGGTTTAACCTCTCCTCCCTGTCCTCCCTGTCCCCCCAGGTGCGACGGTGACCGGGGTGATCCCTGGGTTTAACGTCACCGTGCTGACCAAGCTGCCACGCTCCATGCTGCTCATCAAGGTGGAGAGCATCCTCATGGGCTTCGCCTACCTGTCTATGATCATCGTAAGTCAACGTCGTTGTCCGTCAGCCTCGATCTGTACCGTGTGGCGCCGAGCTGCGTTGTCTTATACCGAATATCCGAATATGATTAACATTATATATCTTTTTTCCTACCATTGCTGTCATGGCCGTACCTTAAAGCTACCTGATTTATGGCAAAATAAATGGTTATGGCAAAACTTAACTTAAATAATAATCACTATTATGGGTCCATAAAACATTTATTCAGCTCTTTTGAATGCATTAATACACTATATACACTATTCGGTGATATATTTTCTGCCTATTCGGGCCGAAACCGAATAGGCCAAAAATGCATTTTAATTTTTTTAGCCATTTTCTGCCTAAAATTTTCTGCTGCCGAATATTGGGTGCATCACTAGTCTGTTATGTTATGTTAATATTGGGTGCATCACTAGTCTGTTATGTTATGTTAATATTCGGTGCATCACTAGTCTGTTATGTTATGTTAATATTGGGTGCATCACTAGTCTGTTATGTTATGTTAATATTCGGTGCATCACTAGTCTGTTATGTTAATATTCGGTGCATCACTAGTCTGTTATGTTATGTTAATATTCGGTGCATCACTAGTCTGTTATGTTATGTTAATATTCGGTGCATCACTAGTCTGTTATGTTATGTTAATATTCGGTGCATCACTAGTCTGTTATGTTATGTTAATATTGGGTGCATCACTAGTCTGTTATGTTATGTTAATATTGGGTGCATCACTAGTCTGTTATGTTATGTTAATATTCGGTGCATCACTAGTCTGTTATGTTATGTTAATATTCGGTGCATCACTAGTCTGTTATGTTATGTTAATATTCGGTGCATCACTAGTCTGTTATGTTATGTTAATATTGGGTGCATCACTAGTCTGTTATGTTATGTTAATATTCGGTGCATCACTAGTCTGTTATGTTATGTTAATATTCGGTGCATCACTAGTCTGTTATGTTATGTTAATATTCGGTGCATCACTAGTCTGTTATGTTATGTTAATATTCGGTGCATCACTAGTCTGTTATGTTATGTTAATATTCGGTGCATCACTAGTCTGTTATGTTATGTTAATATTGGGTGCATCACTAGTCTGTTATGTTATGTTAATATTCGGTGCATCACTAGTCTGTTATGTTATGTTAATATTGGGTGCATCACTAGTCTGTTATGTTATGTTAATATTGGGTGCATCACTAGTCTGTTATGTTATGTTAATATTCGGTGCATCACTAGTCTGTTATGTTATGTTAATATTGGGTGCATCACTAGTCTGTTATGTTATGTTAATATTCGGTGCATCACTAGTCTGTTATGTTAATATTCGGTGCATCACTAGTCTGTTATGTTATGTTAATATTCGGTGCATCACTAGTCTGTTATGTTATGTTAATATTCGGTGCATCACTAGTCTGTTATGTTATGTTAATATTCGGTGCATCACTAGTCTGTTATGTTATGTTAATATTGGGTGCATCACTAGTCTGTTATGTTATGTTAATATTGGGTGCATCACTAGTCTGTTATGTTATGTTAATATTCGGTGCATCACTAGTCTGTTATGTTATGTTAATATTCGGTGCATCACTAGTCTGTTATGTTATGTTAATATTCGGTGCATCACTAGTCTGTTATGTTATGTTAATATTGGGTGCATCACTAGTCTGTTATGTTATGTTAATATTCGGTGCATCACTAGTCTGTTATGTTATGTTAATATTCGGTGCATCACTAGTCTGTTATGTTATGTTAATATTCGGTGCATCACTAGTCTGTTATGTTATGTTAATATTCGGTGCATCACTAGTCTGTTATGTTATGTTAATATTCGGTGCATCACTAGTCTGTTATGTTATGTTAATATTGGGTGCATCACTAGTCTGTTATGTTATGTTAATATTCGGTGCATCACTAGTCTGTTATGTTATGTTAATATTCGGTGCATCACTAGTCTGTTATGTTATGTTAATATTGGGTGCATCACTAGTCTGTTATGTTATGTTAATATTCGGTGCATCACTAGTCTGTTATGTTATGTTAATATTCGGTGCATCACTAGTCTGTTATGTTATGTTAATATTCGGTGCATCACTAGTCTGTTATGTTATGTTAATATTCGGTGCATCACTAGTCTGTTATGTTATGTTAATATTCGGTGCATCACTAGTCTGTTATGTTATGTTAATATTCGGTGCATCACTAGTCTGTTATGTTATGTTAATATTGGGTGCATCACTAGTCTGTTATGTTATGTTAATATTCGGTGCATCACTAGTCTGTTATGTTATGTTAATATTCGGTGCATCACTAGTCTGTTATGTTATGTTAATATTGGGTGCATCACTAGTCTGTTATGTTATGTTAATATTCGGTGCATCACTAGTCTGTTATGTTATGTTAATATTCGGTGCATCACTAGTCTGTTATGTTATGTTAATATTCGGTGCATCACTAGTCTGTTATGTTATGTTAATATTCGGTGCATCACTAGTCTGTTATGTTATGTTAATATTGGGTGCATCACTAGTCTGTTATGTTATGTTAATATTGGGTGCATCACTAGTCTGTTATGTTATGTTAATATTCGGTGCATCACTAGTCTGTTATGTTATGTTAATATTCGGTGCATCACTAGTCTGTTATGTTATGTTAATATTGGGTGCATCACTAGTCTGTTATGTTATGTTAATATTCGGTGCATCACTAGTCTGTTATGTTATGTTAATATTCGGTGCATCACTAGTCTGTTATGTTATGTTAATATTCGGTGCATCACTAGTCTGTTATGTTATGTTAATATTCGGTGCATCACTAGTCTGTTATGTTATGTTAATATTCGGTGCATCACTAGTCTGTTATGTTATGTTAATATTCGGTGCATCACTAGTCTGTTATGCATCACTAGTCTGTTATGCTATATGTATATATAATATATATAATATTGGGTGCATCACTAGTCTGTTATGCTATATGTATAATAATATTATAATAATATTGGGTGCATCACTAGTCTGTTATGTTATGTTAATATTGGGTGCATCACTAGTCTGTTATGTTATGTTAATATCCGGTGCATCACTAGTCTGTTATGCATCACTAGTCTGTTATGCTATATGTATAATAATATTATAATAATATTGGGTGCATCACTAGTCTGTTATGTTATGTTAATATTCGGTGCATCACTAGTCTGGTTATGTTATGTTAATATCCGGTGCATCACTAGTCTGTTATGTTATGTTAATATTGGGTGCATCACTAGTCTGTTATGCTATATGTACTGCTGGCTCATTGGAGTTATTTCCAGCGAGAGTCTGGCATTGCTAAAATCATTTTTGAGGGGCGCCAGACCCTCCTATGCCCAGCTTTGTGTGTTTCTGTGAATTTTAGCGATGATTCGATTGGCTGACACCCCATAGCGATGATTTGATTGGATAAAACGTGAAGACGGGAAAGTGAGGACGCAAGTTGTGATTGGCCGGAATGGGATGATGTATGATGATGAGAGTGTGATTTTTATTTTTATTTTAGAAACAATGGTGCTATTTGTTGTGCCTTAGTAGTCTATTGGGCTTGAAACCAAACGCGTACACAGTGAGTGTAGAATTGATGCTGGTTGATGATAGAATTTCCATCCTGCAAAGATCAGAATGCAAAGATTACATTAGAGGAAGGACGTCCAAAGGGAGTTTGAAAAGGGGAATTTGAGCCACACGGACCACCATTTGATGACATTTAGCCTCTCAGACCCAAAACTAAAGATTGTTTTGTTGTCGTTGAATAATATTTTGTCCACTATCCATGCTATGGTACCATTAGGAGAGATAACAAGCAAACGTTGATCTAAATAACAATACTACATTCTGCAGTTGTGTAGACTTCTTGTAAATTAAGTAATGCAGATGTTTAAGAATAATGTAAATGGACTTGTAAGGGTACATTTGGTTTAATTTAACACTCTCAGGAGTTAAAGACCTATAACGGTCCATTTGGTTACCAACTCTCCCATCATTTAGCTGGGGACCACCTGGAACCCCCTCAAGGACCACTGGTGGTTCCCGGACACTAATTTAAGTCAATGTTGGCTGTGATTGTGATGCTCGGGGGCCATTGTGCCGTGCTGTGGTGACTGGTGTTGTTGTGGGCCTCTCTGTCCAGGAACGTGCAGAGATTGTTAGAGAGGCAGGGGCTGAAAATAGTGAACATAGCAGATCTACAAGCTCTCAACGCGTCGCAGCGCGACGCGTTGAGAGCTTGTAGATCTGCTATGTGCGAGGCTCAACCCTGCACTCCTTAGCTAGTGGAGATGCTGTGTGTAACGACATGGATTTTGAAACAAATCAGTTCAACGCAAAATGCTGCGCATTTCTTTCACCGTAGTAGTAAATGCTGCATTCATTTGTGGTCTGGAGAGGGGCAGTTGTTTTACAGATGGGTAAAAGGGCAGGGGCTGAAGCCCCCTTTGATGTCTAATATGTGCACACGTCCCTGTTCTCTGTCCAATAGTTCCTGTTCTTGTGTGGCGCTGTGGTGACGTGTGTTATTGTGGGCCTGTTCTCTGTCCAATAGTTCCTGTTCTTGTGTTATTGTGGGCCCGTTCTCTGTCCAATAGTTCATGTTCTTGTGTTATTGTGGGCCTGTTCTCTGTCCAATAGTTCATGTTATTGTGGGCCTGTTCTCTGTCCAATAGTTCCTGTTATTGTGGGCCTGTTCTCTGTCCAATAGTTCCTGTTCTTGTGTTATTGTGGGCCTGTTCTCTGTCCAATAGTTCATGTTCTTGTGTTATTGTGGGCCTGTTCTCTGTCCAATAGTTCATGTTATTGTGGGACTGTTCTCTGTCCAATAGTTCCTGTTCTTGTGTTATTGTGGGCCTGTTCTCTGTCCAATAGTTCCTGTTCTTGTGTTATTGTGGGCCTGTTCTCTGTCCAATAGTTCATGTTATTGTGGGCCTGTTCTCTGTCCAATAGTTCCTGTTCTTGTGTTATTGTGGGCCTGTTCTCTGTCCAATAGTTCATGTTCTTGTGTTATTGTGGGCCTGTTCTCTGTCCAATAGTTCATGTTATTGTGGGACTGTTCTCTGTCCAATAGTTCCTGTTCTTGTGTTATTGTGGGCCTGTTCTCTGTCCAATAGTTCCTGTTCTTGTGTTATTGTGGGCCTGTTCTCTGTCCAATAGTTCCTGTTCTTGTGCGGCGCTGCCTACCGGCCCACAGAGGAGATCGACCTGCGCAGCATCGGCTGGGGGAACATCTTCCAGCTGCCTTTCAAACACCTCAGAGACTACCGTCTGCGTCTGCTCTGCCCGTTCTTTGTCTACAGTGGCTTCGAGATGATCTTCGCCATCACTGGACTCTCCCTGGTATGAACATACTGTATCAGGGGTGGGCAACTGGCGGCCCGGGGGCCACATGCGGCCCCCACACCTTCACTTAACCCATTCTGACCTGAGATCAGATTCTAAAAATGTCTTCTACATCCTGACAGTTTTCTGAAAAAGCTATGTTTCTATGTCAGTCGTTCTTCGATTGGCAAATCGGCCAATGGCAAAGCTTCTAGGAAAATCTTTGAATGCAGATTGCGGCCCCTAGATATTTCACAGAGACTCAAACAATTGTCAAAAGGTTACATCACTATATTCTGATCAGTATTTTCTGATCAGTAGTGTTTGTTCAGTAACAGGTCTCCCTGTCTCTCCAGCTCTTTAATAAACAGAACATAACATTTTCAGGAGAGAATAGCCATTTATCAGCTTAATGTTTTATAGTGTTCCAGTTCCAATTTTGTCGCCTCATTTCTTTGTGTCATCAAAAAAAGAAAATCACTTGGCCTACCTTTTAAAATGTGAGTAACAGCATACACCGCATCCACATTATAGTTGTTGATTTTTCTGTTTCTCTCTCCCTCTCTCTCTCTCTCTCTCTCTCCCTCCCTCTCTCCCTCCCTCCCTCCCTCCCTCCCTCCCTCCCTCTCTCTCTCTCTCTCTCCCTCCCTCTCTCTCTCTCTCTCTATCTCTCTCTCTCTCTCTCTCTCTCTCTCTCTCTCTCTCCCTCCCTCCCTCTCTCTCTCTCTCTCTCTCTCTCTCCCCCACAGTCCTACGGCGTGTGTGCGCTGGGCCTGGAGAAGCTTTGGCTGCTGGTTCTGGTGTACGGCCTGTCTGCGTCCGTGTTCTCCTGCCTGTCTCTGTCCCTGCTGCGCCTGCCGCGCTGCACGGGCCTGCTAGGGGGCGCCGCCGTGCACCTGGTGCTGCTGGTGGTGCTGCTGTGGTGGTCCCCGAGCCCGCGCTCGCCTCAGCTCCTGGGCCCCCTGCTGGTGCTCTCCATGCTCTGGGGGCTCGGCACCGCACTGAACAAGACCGGCCTCAGCAGTGAGTAGGGATATATATATATATATATATTATTTTAACATTTGTTTTTGGCTTTTCTGCCTTTATTGATAGTATCAAGTGAAGATAGACATGAAAGAGGTAGAGAGAGAAGGGGAGAAACATGCAGCAAAGGTCGTCATGAATGGGTCCAGCCTGTCTACAACAGGGGTTCTCAACGTTTTTGGCCGGGGACCCCCGGAAATGCTTTGGCAACGTCTCGGGACCCCCGCCCCGCCCCCTCCCGACCCCCAATATAAATTGACTGCTACAATAACCTTAAAACATTTTGGGCGGGAACCCCTTTTGAGTTTTAAGCATTGTTATAATTTAGCTATTGAAAAATAGCAGATCTACAAGCTCATAGCGCGCCACCGAGTGGCGCGCTACGAGCTTGTAGGTCTGCTATTTTTGAAAAATCGTGAAAATACATTTTAAAAAAACTTTTTTTTTTTTTTTTTTTTTGAAAATAATTTGGGGACCCCCTAAAATAATTTGGCGACCCCCCCGAGGGGTCGCGACCCACGGGTTGAGAACCCCTGGTCTACAACACGCTGTCAAGGCTGGACAACTTGGCCAGCGGGCGCCTCATATTTTTATGGAACACTTATGGCCACATCACAATAGTACGATATCCAAATGCACACAGAATAACTCTTCCTACTGCCGCCGTCACAGGTGTTACAGATGATACTTATAAGGCTCTGTTCCATTTAGGACCCCCATAATGGACCTAATGGACCCCGCCAGTGAGCCAACATGCACAATATCCTGACTCTGTTTGACCAGAATGGAACAGAGCCTTCATTAGTATCATTAACACTGACTCTGTTTGACCAGAATGGAACAGAGCCTTCATTAGCATCATTAACACTGACTCTGTTTGACCAGAATGGAACAGAGCCTTCATTAGTATCATTAACACTGACTCTGTTTGACCAGAATAGAACAGAGCCTTCATTAGTATCATTAACACTGACTCTGTTTGACCAGAATGGAACAGAGCCTTCATTAGTATCATTAACACTGACTCTGTTTGACCAGAATGGAACAGAGCCTTCATTAGCATCATTAACACTGACTCTGTTTAACCAGAATGGAACAGAGCCTTCATTAGTATCATTAACACTGACTCTGTTTGACCAGAATGGAACAGAGCCTTCATTAGTATCAATAACACTGACTCTGTTTAACCAGAATGGAACAGAGCCTTCATTAGTATCATTAACACTGACTCTGTTTGACCAGAATGGAACAGAGCCTTCATTAGTATCAATAACACTGACTCTGTTTAACCAGAATGGAACAGAGCCTTCATTAGTATCATTAACACTGACTCTGTTTGACCAGAATGGAACAGAGCCTTCATTAGTATCAATAACACTGACTCTGTTTAACCAGAATGGAACAGAGCCTTCATTAGTATCATTAACACTGACTCTGTTTGACCAGAATGGAACAGAGCCTTCATTAGTATCAATAACACTGACTCTGTTTAACCAGAATGGAACAGAGCCTTCATTAGTATCATTAACACTGACTCTGTTTGACCAGAATGGAACAGAGCCTTCATTAGTATCAATAACACTGACTCTGTTTAACCAGAATGGAACAGAGCCTTCATTAGTATCATTAACACTGACTCTGTTTGACCAGAATGGAACAGAGCCTTCATTAGCATCATTAACACTGACTCTGTTTGACCAGAATGGAACAGAGCCTTCATTAGTATCATTAACACTGACTCTGTTTAACCAGAATGGAACAGAGCCTTTATTAGTATCATTAACACTGACTCTGTTTGACCAGAATGGAACAGAGCCTTCATTAGCATCAATAACACTGACTCTGTTTGACCAGAATGGAACAGAGCCTTCATTAGCATCATTAACACTGACTCTGTTTGACCAGAATGGAACAGAGCCTTCATTAGTATCATTAACACTGACTCTGTTTGACCAGAATGGAACAGAGCCTTCATTAGTATCAATAAGCAGCGGTAACACCTGTGAAGGAAGTAGGGAAGGGGCTCCGCACGCACGCACACACGCACGCACACACACACACACACACACACACACACACACACACACACACACACACACACACACACACACACACACACTTCTATCTATCTAAACACCTGTGCACTGTGTGCTGTTCAGTCCTGTTAGGTATGCTGTACGAGGATAAGGAGCGCCTGGACTTCGTCTACACCATCTACCACTGGTGGCAGGCCATCGCCATCTTCATAGTCTACCTGTGGTCCGGCATGCCCATGAGGGTGCGTGTGTGTGTGTGTGTGTGTGTGTGTGTGTGTGTGTGTGTGTGTGTGTGTGTGTGTGTGTGTGTGTGTGTGTGTGTGTGTGTGTGTGTGTGCGTGTGCGACGGTGTGCGTGCGAGCGTGCATGTGTACACACTTGTATTACGGTGCTATATGTGTGAGGGCCCCACAAGTATAGTGCAATTTGATAAATAGATATTTTGTGTGTCTGAGAAGATTGATTGATTGATTGATTGATTGATTGATTGATTGATTGATTGATTGATTTTTCGATTGAAAGTTGTATTCACAGTTTGCAGACTGGGTACAGTTCAAACGAAAGTACAGGTCAATACTAAAACGGCTACGAGGACAAAACCAGGAAAAGCACTATAAGACTTGTTTACATCAGGGTCCTCCATTTTCAATTCATCAGAACATTTAAAGACACTTCTACGAGAAAAAAAAAAGTCGTCATATATACAGTTAACCCATTTTGACCTGAGATCAGATTCTAAAAATGTCTTCTACGTCCTGACAGTTTTCTGAAAAAGCTATGTTTCTGTCAGTCGTTCTTCGATTTAAAATAAATAGCAGACCTACAAGCTCGTAGCGCGCCACTCGGTGGCGCGCTACGAGCTTGTAGATCGGCTATTTTTCAATAGCTAAAGCATAACATAATGCTAACACCAAAACGGGTTCCCGCCCAAAATGGGCGTGTACAGTATGGAAAATTAGAGGTGGGTTAGGGTTGAATTAAGGAATCTGGGCATTCACATTTCTTAATGGCTGTTGGTAGGGCGTTCCACATCTTAGTGGCATAATAGGAGCGAAATGAATTTGCTCTCGTCTCATTGGCTCTTTGCACTCTTTGCAACCCGCCTCCTTAGGCCAAGCTCTCCATCCTATTGGTCACTCTGTTGCTGGCCTGCTACTGCTATTGGGTGATGGAACGTCGGCTGGCCAGGAAGCAGCCATTCAGGCTGCCTCGTATCCCCCGCCCACGGCACAAGGTAACCAATCACAATCTCAGACAAACAAACAATGACAAAAACCTCTGCCGGACACGGATTGTATGTGTGTTTTTTGTGCAGTAAATATGGTGGAGAAGACTGACCTTTTTTCGCCCCGGTGCCACACACACCATACCTAAAATATCTTGGCACCGTGCCAATTAACCCCCTTATAGAGCGTCGCAGTCCCGCCCCCTACCATGGACCAGGAAATGAAACCCAATGCATTTTTCCCATAGACATTTCAAAAAGTATTTATTTAAAGACGGTTACGCCGCGGACAAAGCCAACTCGAGTCGTGACAACTCATGACAACACAAACAATATTTTGGACCAAACAAATAATTACAAAGGAGAAAAACAACAAAAAAAGTGTTGTAACCTGCCGTTTTTTTCTTCTTTCTAATTATTTGTTCGGCCCAAAAAATTGTGTTTGTTGTCACAATCTATGTAAAGCGCCTTGGATAAAGGCGCTATATAAATGCACCATTTACCATTTACCATGATTTGTCACGACTCGAGTTGGCTTTGTCCGCGGCGTAAGCAAATGTCTATGAGGAAAATGAACGGAGAATCATTTCCTGGGCCATGGTAGGGGGCGGGACTGCGACGCTCTATGGCCATGACGTATTACTGACGTAATGAATCAATAATCCCTCATGGCCATGACGTATTATTGACGTAATGAATCAATAATCCCTCATGGCCATGACATATTATTGACGTAATGAATCAATAATCCCTTATGGCCATGACGTATTATTGACGTAATGAATCAATAATCCCTCATGGCCATGACATATTATTGACGTAATGAATCAATAATCCCTCATGGCCACTGACGTAATTGACGTAATCGTTTAATCCCCTGTAATCGGGAGCTTAATATAACAAAATGTAGCAACTATTAGCTTGTTTGGCTAACGGCCGATGTAATCTATCTGAAACCAGCCGAAATCCGCGCGTGCACGGTCGATCACGCACGCGTGTGATCGCGCATGCATCGCTGCGTAAAATGCGATATTTTGGGCTTGATTAGAGCTTAATTTGACTTAGTTATTAAAATAAACAATGATCGCTTAGCATTCCGGACATCTGATAGTGCTGCACCAGTCCAAACTAGTCCCGGATGTTGTGATTCCTTAAACCGGAAGTGATCACCGCTCACTCGCTCTATTTGGTCAAAATCGGCATAATGATGACGTTACTGCCACCATCAGATCTGATTGTCCAATACTATAGTCTTGCCCCGTGAAAATGAGATATAGTGTGTATATCGCAGATTTTTCTATTGGCATTAAAATGACAAATTAAACATATGAATAGTGCTGGCAGAAGGCACAATCCACTGTTAATTAGGCTGGCAATAAGCCAGTTTTAAGACAAGCCAAGAAAACAAAAGTGGAGTGAAATATAATATTTACAGGCAATGGGTTGAAATAAGCTCTCAAGCTGTGCTGAAATGGCCATGACGGCACAGCTAGACGTTAATAGAAGATTTGAGAACGGATTGTGTTTAGAAACTTCTCTTCTCTAACTTCTCTTCTGTTTTGAGGGCAAAACGCCCGAAGCGTGCGCGCTGGAGATTCTCCCCTCGGCCAGCACCGCGCTGGAGACTCTCCCCTCGGCCAGCACCGCGCTGGAGACTCTCCCCTCGGCCAGCACCGCGCTGGAGATTCTCCCCTCGGCCAGCACCGCGCTGGAGATTCTCCCCTCGGCCAGCACCGCGCTGGAGATTCTCCCCTCGGCCAGCACCGCGCTGGAGATTCTCCCCTCGGCCAGCACCGCGCTGGAGATTCTCCCCTCGGCCAGCACCGCGCTGGAGACTCTCCCCTCGGCCAGCACCGCGCTGGAGATTCTCCCCTCGGCCAGCACCGCGCTGGAGACTCTCCCCTCGGCCAGCACCGCGCTGGAGACTCTCCCCTCGGCCAGCACCGCGCTGGAGACTCTCCCCTCGGCCAGCACCGCGGCAAAGCTTTTTCCTGCGGGAAACACTGCAAAGTTCTCCTTTCTGTTTAATCTTGTAACTTATTTTGTCCTGATCATGTGCAAAAGGAAAGGAAAAAGGAAAGGGAATATGTTCTGGTCCTCGAGGGAGGGGAATAGCTTTTACTGCTTCACCCAGTAGATGGCTGCTCAAATGAGCTCCATTTTCGTCACCGCTAAAGCCCTTATCCCTAAACTTCTTTGCCTTTTCTTTTTACTATTTTGCAAAACAATTTTGAATAGTTAAAATGGCCAGTCTACAAGCTCACAACGTGTCAATGTAGATTGGCTAGTTGAACTATTCAACAATGTTTTTCAAAATAGTAAAAAACAAAAAAAAAAAAAGTCAAAGAGGTTTAGGGATAAGGGGTTTAGCGGTGACGAAAATGGAGCCCCAAGTGTCTTTGCTCAGGAACACTTTATAAATGGCTGAAATATCATCACATCTACAAGTTCTACACACTTTACTTGTAGGTCGGCAATTTCCACTTTTTCTTTTCTTTGTATATTAAAAGACTTAAATATACAAAAGAATAGAAACAAATGCACAGGGAAGACCTTGTTTACAAAGCCTAAAAGCCAAACAGAAATGTATTTTTGAGGGGCGATGTCCAGCTTTTAGTGTGTGTAACCCAGATCTTGTCCCAACATAAACATTAAATGCCATTGACAATGAATGGACAGTTTTGAGTGTTTGTGTGAACACAGACATTGATGACGAAGGCGAGGACGCAAACTGTGATTGGCCGGAATGAGATGATAATGTATGATACATGTACGATGATAAGAGCGCCCCTCACTTCACACGGGTGTGATTTTATTTTGATTCACCTTGGAACATTCCAAGGTTCAAAGCCAAAACAAAAAATGTCGCGGTAACGTGTGGCGGCCGTGCTGACTGACAGCCCTGGTTTATCATTTGATTTGTTTCCTTACAAAGATCAAAGGCTACCGCTACCTGGAAGAGGACGACTCTGACGAGTCCGACTCTGAAGACGAGGACAGCTCCACGGACGAGGGCGAAGAGGAGGACAGGGAGTACGAGGTATAGTGTTGGCCCACTAAAACTGTCAGGGCTTGACATTAACCCATTTTGGGCGGGAACCCCTTTTGGTGTTAGCATTATGTTATGCTTTAGCTATTGAAAAATAACAGATCTACAAGCTCATAGCGCGCCACCGAGTGGCGCGTTACGAGCTTGTAGGTCTGCTATTTTTTGGAAAATCAAAGAACCACTGACATAGAAACATAGCTTTTTCAGAAAACTGTCAGGATGTAGAAGACATTTTTAGAATCTGATCTCAGGTCAAAATGGGTTCATAATTAATTTCCCATTCACTTGTCCGGAGCACAAGCACACAATTACATTTTACATCAACTAACTGTAAGTTGGTTTTGGTGATTTGGATATTGGTTTGAATATTAGATGAATATTCTCAGTTTACAAGTTAATAGCCCTATGATGTTATGTCTGTGATCTTACATACATTTCATGTATTCCAAATACACAGACATAGATCAGTCCTATTCATAATAATGTCAGACAATATTGTTGGCTCAGAAAACATGGAACCAACGGACCAAGTACAATTTTAATACACTCCGTCCGGAAAGGTTGATCAGTTGTCCCGGACAACAGGACAAGCCTTAATGGCAAGGCCATGACTATACATCGACTACCTTTTTTCACTGAGGAAAACAAAATAAAAACTAAGGCATGATGACTAAAACTATGACTAAATGTGACTACATTTGACTGATGCCATTGGATTTTTTTTTCATGTCATATGAAAGCAAGGAATAGCTTCAAATTGACATGTTGGTTGTTCAGTTTGACACACCAGTTTTGGAGATATGGCTTATAGAGTAATGTCTTGCAGAGAAACAGCAAGTTGAGAAAACAGGCTTGAAAGGTTCACTTCTGTGGACTCTTAACATTACACCTAGCAACATGTTTAAGCATTTATTTCATATTTACATGTCTTCTGTGGACTCTAACATTACACCTAGCTACATGTTTAAAGGCATATTCAGTGATTTCACTTAATTCAAATATCACTTATTTTTTCTTATTCTTTGGATAATCCTCCCTACTATAAAGGGTGCTGACCATATAAGGAGTTCCTCCCTGTCCCCAGTGAGCCCCTGGAGTCAAAAAACCCTAGTTTCGGTTTGGGCTTTGGGTGGCAAAGCCTTCATCCAATCAGGATGAGAGGGGCCTTCCTCCAATCATGATCGAGTGGGGCGGGCATTGGTGCACGTGCTGTTGGTCTGTTGTACTTCCCCCACTGTAGAGCGTGTGCATGTGCACATCTTGTTACCGGGTGGACCGGGTTTTTTTTCCAAATTACCCAAATCACTGAATGCTCCTTTAAGCATTTATTTCATATT
This sequence comes from Electrona antarctica, assembly GCF_951216825.1. Lineage (NCBI taxonomy): Eukaryota > Metazoa > Chordata > Actinopteri > Myctophiformes > Myctophidae > Electrona > Electrona antarctica. The sequence goes on along the minus strand of NC_136809.1, from coordinate 4,667,294 downwards.
TACATGTCTTCTGTGGACTCTAACATTACACCTAGCTACATGTTTAAGCATTTATTTCATATTTACATCGATTTCAGCTCTGACACTTATTTCAGACATGCGCTAGTATGTGAAGAGCCTGCCTCATTTAAAAAAAAAAGAAAAGAAGTTGTTCTCCTCAAATCTGGTCAGAAATATATTGACAATTTCGGCAACAGATCGTGGACTAGTGTACACGAGTTCCAGTAGAACTAAAAGACGAGTCATTTTACGCTTGTTTGCATGCTGAAAAAAGACGAGCTTGTAGATCGTCTATTTTCAGCAAGTTTAAAATCAGCCGTTACGATGCCATCAAGGGCACGCCGAAATACATTGTAGTCGACTAAAATCTCGTGACATTCGGTCGACTAAAACTAGACTAACACTAAAACATTCCAGCCAGGTGACCAAAATGTGACTAAATGAAAACTATTCAAAACTAAAATCTAAATGTGCTTTGTCAAAAAACAAACAATAGCATGAGGGAGGAGGACGGAGGAGGAGGAGGAGGCGACGGCAGCCGCGGTGGGAGGACGAGAGAGACGCGGCGAACGGGCAGGATTCGCCCCCTCCGGACGGCGAAGGGTCCAGCCAGGCTTCCGATGATTCGCCCAGAGCCCCAAGAAGGGGCGGCGGCGGCGGTGGGGGTGGGGGTGGGGCCAGGGGTGGTGGTCGTCGGAGACGTCAGAAACAGGGGGACACCCGCTGGCATGAGGAGAGGGAGGGGGAGAGAGAAGAGGAAGGAGGAGGAAGAGGAGAAGATGCGTAGTAGTCTACTTGCCAGCCCATAGAGCCCCATTGTGAACCCGGACATGTTGAGTACACCAAGGTTTTATGTTAGAAATGTTGAGTATGGGTCCCCAGCATTTAGAAACTGCCGGATGGAATGGATTCAGCATCATGAAAACCCCCTAGTTTCACACATCACATGCTACATAAAGCATGATGAAATTTGGAATATTTTGCCTTCTATAGGTTGTTAATGGTATTGTCACATATTATGCCAATTATGAAAATTGCTCAACATTATGCAAGTTAGCATCTGGCAGTTTCTACATGCTGGGGACCCATACTCAACATTTCTAACATAAAACGTTGGTGTACTCAACATGCAAGTGGACTATAGTGTAAAGGACAAGATGGAGGAAGTGGTGCATAGACATAGAAAGGTATATAGGCCCCAAACTGTTTTCATGTCAAGGACCCCCAAAATGACCCTCATTAGCCCGCGGACCCCCACTTGAAAATATATGCTAAGGACCCTCCATAAGAGAAGGAGTTTTACAGCTCTAGCAGTGATTTTCAAACATTTTCATTTCAAGGATTTTGAGATGCAACAGGCTACGAACCCCCCATTTAATTTCTATCTCTGAGAGCCCCATTTATATTGTAAAATCAATGTTATTTTAACTCTGAGAGTGTACAAATGGGACCATTTGTACACTCTCAGAGTTACAGACCCATAAGAGTCCATTTGGTTCCAAACTATCATTTAGCTGGGGACCCCCTGGAACTCCCTCAAGGACCCCTGGGGGTCCCCGGACCCCACTTTGGGAACCACTGGTTTAGACGTTAACCCATTCTGGGCGGGAACCCCTTTTGGTGTTTTAAGCATTATGTTATACTTTAGCTATTGAAAAATAGCAGATCTACAAGCTCATAGCGCGGCACCGAGTGCCGCGCTATGAGCTTGTAGGTCTGCTATTTTTTTTAAATCGTGCAAATGCGGGACAAATCTTTGAATATATATATATTCTTTCAGAGCGAACGTTTTTAACTCAAATCTTTGCTTCTGAGGGGTTCCTGGAACAACATATTTTCAGATGGGGGTCGGTGGCCAATTACATATAATTTTAACAGAAACATGAGGTATTTCAGAAAACTTTAGAAGACATTTGTTTTTAAAATTTCGACGTCAGGCCTAAATGGGCTACGTAAAAGTACCAATACTGCAAGTACGGTAATCGAAATGTTACTAAAAGTATACAAAAGTATTGTATATCTAAATATACATAAAGCGCCGAAAGTAAAGGTACTAATTGGGCAGAATGTCCCCAAGGTGTATGTATAAAAATGTATTAAGATCTTTTGAAAGTAGCCGATCCACAAGCTCGCGACGCGACGCGATGCGAGCTTGTAGGTCGGCTATTTTCAAATGGCGAAAGTTTAAATAGGGGCTGAAGAGGTTCATGCATGTTTTGTTATAATAATTAACTAGTAACTGATGTTGTCAAATAATTGTAATTGGAGTAAAAGTGCAATATTTGCCTCTGAGATGTAGTGGAGTAGAAGTAAAAGTATTGAAATTGGAAATACTTCAATCAATACTCCAGTGAAGTTAAAAAAAAATAATAATAATAATAATAATTGGAAATACTTCAATGCTCAAATGAAGTAAAAAAAAATTAAATAAGTATTTGAGTAAATTTACTTTGTTGCTTTCCACCAATGAGTGGGATGAAGGGGGGGGGGGGGAAGAAATCAGGAAGTATTTGATGCTACTGAGCTCAGAATGCCATATAATGGCCTGTAGTTCCTTGATAAAAATGATTTGTCATAAAGCACAATGAAAGCCAAGGAAGTATACCAAACAAGGGAAAACGTGGCATTTTTTTAATTTAATTTAAATGGAGCTGCGATAAAATAAAAAATAATTGCTGTGAAAACAATCATTTTTTTAATATTATGCTTTAAGCAGCACTTCTGACAATCTTACCTGTATTGCTTATTAATCATGCATTTTTTTGTTAGACAGTCTCAGGTTCATCATTATGAAAGGGTGCCAATAATTAATATAATTAATTAATTAATAATTAATATGAATTGTTATGAAAGGGTGCCAATAATTCTGGATGTATCTGCTTGTTTGTTTTGCTACAAAATTGATTGAGGGAATATATATTTCTATTATGCAAGATAATTGTATTTTTTGCACAGGAGAGGGAGAAATGAGATTGATGCATCTCGAAACAATAAAAAAAAGATATATTTTATTGTTTACCATCTAATATTTTGTGATGATTTGTTTTTGATTGCCATTTTGAAGTTATGGTTTAATAATGTATAGATCTTTGAGAGAGTTTCATATCTTTATTTCCTAAAATTTCCAATCAAATTACTGTATAAATTATACATATTTTTACAGAAATTAAACCAGATATACTGATGGTTCAAGGGATCCCATATAATAATACCAAGAGGTATGTAACTGTATTGGCATTTGGTGCCTGGATGGTGTGTGAAGCAAGTGAAGTTGGACAATGTGCTCAGATAATGCTGCTCTGAAGTCTCTGAGCATGTGTGAGAGCTAGGACCAATGTAGCAAGGGAAATCCTTACCATTTGTTATTTCAATTTCAAAGTAAACAAGTTTATATAGAGTGGGATCCGTTCACAATTCAGATCCGCTATTTGTCAGGATTTGAACTCGGGAACAAAATCAAGTCAAAGATAGACCTACTAGGCTATACTATTGTCACACGTTACCGCAATGAAATTTGTTCTCGTTCTAATCTCTTGGAGCGGTGAGCCGCAGCTGTGCCACACTCGGGAAATTGGGAATTATTTGTAGTTGATCTGCATCTGACCCCCCCCCCCCAAATCCAACCCTTGACTGAGTGCCAAGCAGGGAGGCATTGGGTCTCATTTTTACATTCTTCGGTATGACCTGGCCGGGGATCGAACCCCAACCTCCCAGTTTCACCGGCAGACACTCTTAACAACAAGCCCACTGTCTGGTGCATTGACCTTTGGATCATGCAGATGGCATCTTAACACCGAGAGCTGTTGTACTTGGCTGTGCATCATAGCGCGCCACGAGCTTGTAGGTCTGCTATTTTTGAAAGATCGTGAAAATGCGGCACAGATCTTTGAATATATATTCTTTCAGAAGGTCAGGCCTAAATGGGTTTAAAGGAGAAAGAGAATTGGGATGAATCAGGCAGAGAATATGGGGACTCAGGCTCACTGTCACTGGCCCAGCGCGTGAGCCGCCAGCCAGAGGTTGTCAGTTCAAACCCAGCTGAGCTCTGTGTACTTTCACTCTGGAGCATGTTTTGGAGAAGAACACTGGAAAGAGATGGAAAGCTGAAGAGGTTCTCAAAGAGCCTGTTGGCTGTCTGGGTTAAGACACTGTCCATATGAGCCACAGGTCGTGGGTTCAAGTCCCGCCCATGTCCGTCTGCTCAACACATGTTTTAAAGAGTGAAGTCCAGAAGAACACCCTAAAACTGTGATAGGTTACAGAGAGCATGGTGGCTCCCTCTATTAAGACACTGGGTATATGATCCTCAGGTTGTGGGTTTGAATCCAGACAAGACTCATCATTTTTTTAAATCCTCGAAAATCATTAAAAACTACATACTATAGTATGCCGTCCGAAACCATGAACTATAGTATGTCGTTCTTTCATGATTTTCATCTTTTTTTCAAATCCTCCAAAATCACGAAAAACGACATGCTATAGTATGCCGTCCGAAACCAAAAGAGAAATGTATAACTTTGGCATGCTACTAGTCCTACATACTTACACCTAGAAACCCCATTCAAACCTATTTAGGTTCATCTTACGGTGGACATGTTTGCCTGAAAAGGAATCTTTGAAATGTTTCATAGTTTTAGAAATATAGTGCTTTAAATTTGAGAAATTTATAATGGCAGATAGTGGCATGTCAAAAAATCACTTTCACCTAGAAACTCCATTCACACTTTTTATAATTCAGCTTACTGTGGAGACACATGCTGGAACTTTTTACTTTGAAATGTTTTGTAGTTTCTGAGTTATTTAACTTAAACGCCCAATGCATTCTCAATGGCAATAGCACAAACTTTGGCATGCTACTAGTCCTACATACTTACACCTAGAAACCCCATTCAAACGTATGTAGGTTCATCTTACGGTGGACAGGTTTGCCTGAAAAGAAATCTTTGAAATGTGTCATAGTTTTAGAAATATAGAGCTTTCAAATTTTAGACATTTATAATGGGTCTCAATGGCAGCTCTATGGCACGTCAAAAAGTAACTTTCACCTAGAAACTCCATTCACACTTTTTATAATTCAGCTTACTGTGGAGACACATGCTGGAACTTTTTACTTTGAAATGTTTTGTAGTTTCTGAGTTATTTAACTTAAACGCCCAATGCATTCTCAATGGCAATAGCACAAACTTTGGCATGCTACAAGTCCTACATACTTACACCTAGAAACCCCATTCAAACTTATTTAGGTTCATCTTACGGTGGACATGTTTGCCTGAAAAGGAATCTTTGAAATGTTTCATAGTTTTAGAAATATAGTGCTTTTTAATTTGAGAAATTCAGAATGGGGGTCAATGGCAGATTTTGGCAATTAAATATTTGAGTGGGGTTTGAACCCACAATCTCCAGATCATGCAGCCAGTGTGCTAAGTCACTGATCTACTTGGTACCTGCCACAACACAGTCTGCTGTTCCCTTTGAGTACAACATTGATACAAAAATAAAATACAAAAAATAAAATAACAGGAGATTTGTCTATTGTTTCTTTTGCTGTTGTTTATCTCTAGACGTTCGAATGTTTATGAACCACAATGGAAACAAGTCTCTGGCTCTTCTGTCATTATCTATTCGGCCTTTTAAGAACAGCATGCACAGCGGCTCACTGGGTACAGAGCCTGCCTGGGAATCAGGAGGCTGCAGGTTCAAGTCCTGGCTCTGACATAGTGTCCCAAAATCATGAAAATATGACAAAATATATTATGACGTCCCAAACCATGGACTATAGTATGTCGTTTTTTCATGATTTTCATATTTTTTTCAAATCCTCCAAAATCATGAAAAACGACATGCTATAGTATGCCGTCCGAAAAAAATTATAACTTTGGCATGCTACTAGTCCTACATACTTAAACCTAGAATCCCCATTCAAACCTATTTAGGTTCATCTTACGGTGGACATGTTTGCCTGAAAAGGAATCTTTGAAACGTTTCATAGTTTTAGAAATATAGTGCTTTAAACTTGATAAATGTATAATGGCAGATAATGGCACATCAAAAAAAACATTCACCTAGAAACTCTATTCACACTTTTTATAAGTCAGCTTTCTGTGGAGACACATGCTGGAACTTTTTACTTTGAAATGTTTTGTAGTTTCTGAGTTATTTAAGTTAAACGCCCAATGCATTCCCAATGGCAATAGCAAAAACTTTGGCATGCTACTAGTCCTACATACTTACACCTAGAAACCCCATTCAAACCTATTTAGGTTCATCTTACGGTGGACATGTTTGCCTGAAAAGGAATCTTTGAAATGTTTCATCGTTTTAGAAATATAGTGCTTTTAAATTTGAGAAATTCAGAATGGGGGTCAATGGCAGATTTTGGCAAGTAAAGATTTGAGTGGGGTTTGAACCCACAATCTCCAGATCATGCAGCCAGTGTGCTAAGTCACTGATCTACTTGGTACCTGCCACAACACAGTCTGCTGTTCCCTTTGAGTACAACATTGATACAAAAATAAAATACAAAAAATAAAATAACAGGAGATTTGTCTATTGTTTCTTTTGCTGTTGTTTATCTCTAGACGTTCGAATGTTTATGAACCACAATGGAAACAAGTCTCTGGCTCTTCTGTCATTATCTATTCGGCCTTTTAAGAACAGCATGCACAGCGGCTCACTGGGTACAGAGCCTGCCTGGGAATCAGGAGGCTGCAGGTTCAAGTCCTGGCTCTGACATAGTGTCCTAAAATCATGAAAATATGACAAAATATATTATGCCGTCCCAAACCATGGACTATAGTATGTCGTTTTTTCATGATTTTCATCTTTTTTTCAAATCCTCCAAAATCATGAAAAACGACATGCTATAGTATGCCGTCCGAAGCCATGAACTATAGTATGTAGTTTTTTCATGATTTTCATCTTTTTTTCAAATAGTCCAAAATCACGAAAAACGACATGCTATAGTATGCCGTCCAAAAAAAATTATAACTTATGGCATGCTACTAGTCCTACATACTTACACCTAGAATCCCCATTCAAACCTATTTAGGTTCATCTTACGGTGGACATGTTTGCCTGAAAAGGAATCTTTGAAACGTTTCATAGTTTTAGAAATATAGTGCTTTAAACTTGAGAAATGTATAATGGCAGATAATGGCACATCAAAAAAACATTCACCTAGAAACTCCATTCACACTTTTTATAATTCAGCTTTCTGTGGAGACACATGCTGGAACTTTTTACTTTGAAATGTTTTGTAGTTTCTGAGTTATTTAAGTTAAACGCCCAATGCATTCCCAATGGCAATAGCACAAACTTTGGCATGCTACTAGTCCTACATACTTACACCTAGAAACCCCATTCAAACCTATTTAGGTTCATCTTACGGTGGACATGTTTGCCTGAAAAGGAATCTTTGAAATGTTTCATCGTTTTAGAAATATAGTGCTTTTAAATTTGAGAAATTCAGAATGGGGGTCAATGGCAGATTTTGGCAAGTAAAGATTTGAGTAGGGTTTGAACCTACAATCTCCAGATCATGCAGCCAGTGTGCTAAGTCACTGATCTACTTGGTACCTGCCACAACACAGTCTGCTGTTCCCTTTGAGTACAACATTGATACAAAAATAAAATACAAAAAATAAAATAACAGGAGATTTGTCTATTGTTTCTTTTGCTGTTGTTTATCTCTAGACGTTCGAATGTTTATGAACCACAATGGAAACAAGTCTCTGGCTCTTCTGTCATTATCTATTCGGCCTTTTAAGAACAGCATGCACAGCGGCTCACTGGGTACAGAGCCTGCCTGGGAATCAGGAGGCTGCAGGTTCAAGTCCTGGCTCTGACATAGTGTCCCAAAATCATGAAAATATGACAAAATATATTATGCCGTCCCAAACCATGGACTATAGTATGTCGTTTTTTCATGATTTTCATCTTTTTTTCAAATCCTCCAAAATCATGAAAAACGACATGCTATAGTATGCCGTCCGAAAAAAAATATAACTTTGGCATGCTACTAGTCCTACATACTTACACCTAGAATCCCCATTCAAACCTATTTAGGTTCATTTTACGGTGGACATGTTTGCCTGAAAAGGAATCTTTGAAACGTTTCATAGTTTTAGAAATATAGTGCTTTAAACTTGAGAAATGTATAATGGCAGATAATGGCACATCAAAAAAACATTCACCTAGAAACTCTATTCACACTTTTTATAAGTCAGCTTTCTGTGGAGACACATGCTGGAACTTTTTACTTTGAAATGTTTTGTAGTTTCTGAGTTATTTAAGTTAAACGCCCAATGCATTCCCAATGGCAATAGCAAAAACTTTGGCATGCTACTAGTCCTACATACTTACACCTAGAAACCCCATTCAAACCTATTTAGGTTCATCTTACGGTGGACATGTTTGCCTGAAAAGGAATCTTTGAAATGTTTCATCGTTTTAGAAATATATTGCTTTTAAATTTGAGAAATTCAGAATGGGGGTCAATGGCAGATTTTGGCAAGTAAAGATTTGAGTGGGGTTTGAACCCACAATCTCCAGATCATGCAGCCAGTGTGCTAAGTCACTGATCTACTTGGTACCTGCCACAACACAGTCTGCTGTTCCCTTTGAGTACAACATTGATACAAAAATAAAATACAAAAAATAAAATAACAGGAGATTTGTCTATTGTTTATTTTGCTGTTGTTTATCTCTAGACGTTCGAATGTTTATGAACCACAATGGAAACAAGTCTCTGGCTCTTCTGTCATTATCTATTCGGCCTTTTAAGAACAGCATGCACAGCGGATCACTGGGTACAGAGCCTGCCTGGGAATCAGGAGGCTGCAGGTTCAAGTCCTGGCTCTGACATAGTGTCCCAAAATCATGAAAATATGACAAAATATATTATGCCGTCCCAAACCATGGACTATAGTATGTCGTTTTTTCATGATTTTCATCTTTTTTTCAAATCCTCCAAAATCATGAAAAACGACATGCTATAGTATGCCGTCCGAAGCCATGAACTATAGTATGTAGTTTTTTCATGATTTTCATCTTTTTTTCAAATAGTCCAAAATCACGAAAAACGACATGCTATAGTATGCCGTCCAAAAAAAATTATAACTTTGGCATGCTACTAGTCCTACATACTTACACCTAGAATCCCCATTCAAACCTATTTAGGTTCATCTTACGGTGGACATGTTTGCCTGAAAAGGAATCTTTGAAACGTTTCATAGTTTTAGAAATATAGTGCTTTAAACTTGAGAAATGTATAATGGCAGATAATGGCACATCAAAAAAACATTCACCTAGAAACTCCATTCACACTTTTTCTAATTCAGCTTTCTGTGGAGACACATGCTGGAACTTTTTACTTTGAAATGTTTTGTAGTTTCTGAGTTATTTAAGTTAAACGCCCAATGCATTCCCAATGGCAATAGCACAAACTTTGGCATGCTACTAGTCCTACATACTTACACCTAGAAACCCCATTCAAACCTATTTAGGTTCATCTTACGGTGGACATGTTTGCCTGAAAAGGAATCTTTGAAATGTTTCATCGTTTTAGAAATATAGTGCTTTTAAATTTGAGAAATTCAGAATGGGGGTCCATGGCAGATTTTGGCAAGTAAAGATTTGAGTAGGGTTTGAACCTACAATCTCCAGATCATGCAGCCAGTGTGCTAAGTCACTGATCTACTTGGTACCTGCCACAACACAGTCTGCTGTTCCCTTTGAGTACAACATTGATACAAAAATAAAATACAAAAAATAAAATAACAGGAGATTTGTCTATTGTTTCTTTTGCTGTTGTTTATCTCTAGACGTTCGAATGTTTATGAACCACAATGGAAACAAGTCTCTGGCTCTTCTGTCATTATCTATTCCGCCTTTTAAGAACAGCATGCACAGCGGCTCACTGGGTACAGAGCCTGCCTGGGAATCAGGAGGCTGCAGGTTCAAGTCCTGGCTCTGCTATGTCCCAAAATCATGAAAATATGACAAAATATATTATGCCGTCCCAAACCATGGACTATAGTATGTCGTTTTTTCATGATTTTCATCTTTTTTTCAAATCCTCCAAAATCATGAAAAACGACATGCTATAGTATGCCGTCCGAAAAAAAATTATAACTTTGGCATGCTACTAGTCCTACATACTTACACCTAGAATCCCCATTCAAACCTATTTAGGTTCATCTTACGGTGGACATGTTTGCCTGAAAAGGAATCTTTGAAACGTTTCATAGTTTTAGAAATATAGTGCTTTAAACTTGAGAAATGTATAATGGCAGATAATGGCACATCAAAAAAACATTCACCTAGAAACTCTATTCACACTTTTTATAAGTCAGCTTTCTGTGGAGACACATGCTGGAACTTTTTACTTTGAAATGTTTTGTAGTTTCTGAGTTATTTAAGTTAAACGCCCAATGCATTCCCAATGGCAATAGCAAAAACTTTGGCATGCTACTAGTCCTACATACTTACACCTAGAAACCCCATTCAAACCTATTTAGGTTCATCTTACGGTGGACATGTTTGCCTGAAAAGGAATCTTTGAAATGTTTCATCGTTTTAGAAATATAGTGCTTTTAAATTTGAGAAATTCAGAATGGGGGTCAATGGCAGATTTTGGCAAGTAAAGATTTGAGTGGGGTTTGAACCCACAATCTCCAGATCATGCAGCCAGTGTGCTAAGTCACTGATCTACTTGGTACCTGCCACAACACAGTCTGCTGTTCCCTTTGAGTACAACATTGATACAAAAATAAAGTACAAAAAATAAAATAACAGGAGATTTGTCTATTGTTTCTTTTGCTGTTGTTTATCTCTAGACGTTCGAATGTTTATGAACCACAATGGAAACAAGTCTCTGGCTCTTCTGTCATTATCTATTCGGCCTTTTAAGAACAGCATGCACAGCGGATCACTGGGTACAGAGCCTGCCTGGGAATCAGGAGGCTGCAGGTTCAAGTCCTGGCTCTGACATAGTGTCCCAAAATCATGAAAATATGACAAAATATATTATGCCGTCCCAAACCATGGACTATAGTATGTCGTTTTTTATGATTTTCATCTTTTTTTCAAATCCTCCAAAATCATGAAAAACGACATGCTATAGTATGCCGTCCGAAGCCATGAACTATAGTATGTAGTTTTTTCATGATTTTCATCTTTTTTTCAAATAGTCCAAAATCACGAAAAACGACATGCTATAGTATGCCGTCCAAAACAAATTATAACTTTGGCATGCTACTAGTCCTACATACTTACACCTAGAATCCCCATTCAAACCTATTTAGGTTCATCTTACGGTGGACATGTTTGCCTGAAAAGGAATCTTTGAAACGTTTCATAGTTTTAGAAATATAGTGCTTTAAACTTGAGAAATGTATAATGGCAGATAATGGCACATCAAAAAAACATTCACCTAGAAACTCCATTCACACTTTTTATAATTCAGCTTTCTGTGGAGACACATGCTGGAACTTTTTACTTTGAAATGTTTTGTAGTTTCTGAGTTATTTAAGTTAAACGCCCAATGCATTCCCAATGGCAATAGCACAAACTTTGGCATGCTACTAGTCCTACATACTTACACCTAGAAACCCCATTCAAACCTATTTAGGTTCATCTTACGGTGGACATGTTTGCCTGAAAAGGAATATTTGAAATGTTTCATCGTTTTAGAAATATAGTGCTTTTAAATTTGAGAAATTCAGAATGGGGGTCAATGGCAGATTTTGGCAAGTAAAGATTTGAGTGGGGTTTGAACCTACAATCTCCAGATCATGCAGCCAGTGTGCTAAGTCACTGATCTACTTGGTACCTGCCACAACACAGTCTGCTGTTCCCTTTGAGTACAACATTGATACAAAAATAAAATACAAAAAATAAAATAACAGGAGATTTGTCTATTGTTTCTTTTGCTGTTGTTTATCTCTAGACGTTCGAATGTTTATGAACCACAATGGAAACAAGTCTCTGGCTCTTCTGTCATTATCTATTCCGCCTTTTAAGAACAGCATGCACAGCGGCTCACTGGGTACAGAGCCTGCCTGGGAATCAGGAGGCTGCAGGTTCAAGTCCTGGCTCTGACATAGTGTCCCAAAATCATGAAAATATGACAAAATATATTATGCCGTCCCAAATCATGGACTATAGTATGTCGTTTTTTCATGATTTTCATCTTTTTTTCAAATCCTCCAAAATCATGAAAAACGACATGCTATAGTATGCCGTCCGAAGCCATGAACTATAGTATGTAGTTTTTTCATGATTTTCATCTTTTTTTCAAATCCTCCAAAATCATGAAAAACGACATGCTATAGTATGCCGTCCGAAAAAAATTATAACTTTGGCATGCTACTAGTCCTACATACTTACACCTAGAATCCCCATTCAAACCTATTTAGGTTCATCTTACGGTGGACATGTTTGCCTGAAAAGGAATCTTTGAAACGTTTCATAGTTTTAGAAATATAGTGCTTTAAACTTGAGAAATGTATAATGGCAGATAATGGCACATCAAAAAAACATTCACCTAGAAACTCTATTCACACTTTTTATAAGTCAGCTTTCTGTGGAGACACATGCTGGAACTTTTTACTTTGAAATGTTTTGTAGTTTCTGAGTTATTTAAGTTAAACGCCCAATGCATTCCCAATGGCAATAGCAAAAACTTTGGCATGCTACTAGTCCTACATACTTACACCTAGAAACCCCATTCAAACCTATTTAGGTTCATCTTACGGTGGACATGTTTGCCTGAAAAGGAATCTTTGAAATGTTTCATCGTTTTAGAAATATAGTGCTTTTAAATTTGAGAAATTCAGAATGGGGGTCAATGGCAGATGTTTGGCAAGTAAAGATTTGAGTGGGGTTTGAACCCACAATCTCCAGATCATGCAGCCAGTGTGCTAAGTCACTGATCTACTTGGTACCTGCCACAACACAGTCTGCTGTTCCCTTTGAGTACAACATTGATACAAAAATAAAATACAAAAAATAAAATAACAGGAGATTTGTCTATTGTTTCTTTTGCTGTTGTTTATCTCTAGACGTTCGAATGTTTATGAACAACAATGGAAACAAGTCTCTGGCTCTTCTGTCATTATCTATTCGGCCTTTTAAGAACAGCATGCACAGCGGCTCACTGTGTACAGAGCCTGCCTGGGAATCAGGAGGCTGCAGGTTCAAGTCCTGGCTCTGACATAGTGTCCCAAAATCATGAAAATATGACAAAATATATTATGCCGTCCCAAACCATGGACTATAGTATGTCGTTTTTTCATGATTTTCATCTTTTTTTCAAATCCTCCAAAATCATGAAAAACGACATGCTATAGTATGCCGTCCGAAGCCATGAACTATAGTATGTCGTTTTTTCATGATTTTCATCTTTTTTTCAAATAGTCCAAAATCACGAAAAACGACATGCTATAGTATGCCGTCCAAAAAATTTTATAACTTTGGCATGCTACTAGTCCTACATACTTACACCTAGAATCCCCATTCAAACCTATTTAGGTTCATCTTACGGTGGACATGTTTGCCTGAAAAGGAATCTTTGAAACGTTTCATAGTTTTAGAAATATAGTGCTTTAAACTTGAGAAATGTATAATGGCAGATAATGGCACATCAAAAAAACATTCACCTAGAAACTCCATTCACACTTTTTATAATTCAGCTTTCTGTGGAGACACATGCTGGAACTTTTTACTTTGAAATGTTTTGTAGTTTCTGAGTTATTTAAGTTAAACGCCCAATGCATTCCCAATGGCAATAGCACAAACTTTGGCATGCTACTAGTCCTACATACTTACACCTAGAAACCCCATTCAAACCTATTTAGGTTCATCTTACGGTGGACATGTTTGCCTGAAAAGGAATCTTTGAAATGTTTCATCGTTTTAGAAATATAGTGCTTTTAAATTTGAGAAATTCAGAATGGGGGTCAATGGCAGATTTTGGCAAGTAAAGATTTGAGTGGGGTTTGAACCTACAATCTCCAGATCATGCAGCCAGTGTGCTAAGTCACTGATCTACTTGGTACCTGCCACAACACAGTCTGCTGTTCCCTTTGAGTACAACATTGATACAAAAATAAAATACAAAAAATAAAATAACAGGAGATTTGTCTATTGTTTCTTTTGCTGTTGTTTATCTCTAGACGTTCGAATGTTTATGAACCACAATGGAAACAAGTCTCTGGCTCTTCTGTCATTATCTATTCCGCCTTTTAAGAACAGCATGCACAGCGGCTCACTGGGTACAGAGCCTGCCTGGGAATCAGGAGGCTGCAGGTTCAAGTCCTGGCTCTGACATAGTGTCCCAAAATCATGAAAATATGACAAAATATATTATGCCGTCCCAAATCATGGACTATAGTATGTCGTTTTTTCATGATTTTCATCTTTTTTTCAAATCCTCCAAAATCATGAAAAACGACATGCTATAGTATGCCGTCCGAAAAAAATTATGACTTTGGCATGCTACTAGTCCTACATACTTACACCTAGAATCCCCATTCAAACCTATTTAGGTTCATCTTACCGTGGACATGTTTGCCTGAAAAGGAATCGTTGAAACGTTTCATAGTTTTAGAAATATAGTGCTTTAAACTTGAGAAATGTATAATGGCAGATAATGGCACATCAAAAAAACATTCACCTAGAAACTCTATTCACACTTTTTACAAGTCAGCTTTCTGTGGAGACACATGCTGGAACTTTTTACTTTGAAATGTTTTGTAGTTTCTGAGTTATTTAAGTTAAACGCCCAATGCATTCCCAATGGCAATAGCACAAACTTTGGCATGCTACTAGTCCTACATACTTACACCTAGAAACCCCATTCAAACCTATTTAGGTTCATCTTACGGTGGACATGTTTGCCTGAAAAGGAATCTTTGAAATGTTTCATCGTTTTAGAAATATAGTGCTTTTAAATTTGAGAAATTCAGAATGGGGGTCAATGGCAGATTTTGGCAAGTAAAGATTTGAGTGGGGTTTGAACCCACAATCTCCAGATCATGCAGCCAGTGTGCTAAGTCACTGATCTACTTGGTACCTGCCACAACACAGTCTGCTGTTCCCTTTGAGTACAACATTGATACAAAAATAAAATACAAAAAATAAAATAACAGGAGATTTGTCTATTGTTTCTTTTGCTGTTGTTTATCTCTAGACGTTCGAATGTTTATGAACCACAATGGAAACAAGTCTCTGGCTCTTCTGTCATTATCTATTCGGCCTTTTAAGAACAGCATGCACAGCGGCTCACTGGGTACAGAGCCTGCCTGGGAATCAGGAGGCTGCAGGTTCAAGTCCTGGCTCTGACATAGTGTCCCAAAATCATGAAAATATGACAAAATATATTATGCCGTCCCAAACCATGGACTATAGTATGTCGTTTTTTCATGATTTTCATCTTTTTTTCAAATCCTCCAAAATCATGAAAAACGACATGCTATAGTATGCCGTCCGAAAAAAATTATAACTTTGGCATGCTACTAGTCCTACATACTTACACCTAGAATCCCCATTCAAACCTATTTAGGTTCATCTTACGGTGGACATGTTTGCCTGAAAAGGAATCTTTGAAATGTTTCATCGTTTTAGAAATATAGTGCTTTTAAATTTGAGAAATTCAGAATGGGGGTCAATGGCAGATTTTGGCAAGTAAAGATTTGAGTGGGGTTTGTACCCACAATCTCCAGATCATGCAGCCAGTGTGCTAAGTCACTGATCTACTTGGTACCTGCCACAACACAGTCTGCTGTTCCCTTTGAGTACAACATTGATACAAAAATAAAATACAAAAAATAAAATAACAGGAGATTTGTCTATTGTTTCTTTTGCTGTTGTTTATCTCTAGACGTTCGAATGTTTATGAACCACAATGGAAACAAGTCTCTGGCTCTTCTGTCATTATCTATTCGGCCTTTTAAGAACATCAAGCACAGCGGCTCACTGGGTACAGAGCCTGCCTGGGAATCAGGAGGCTGCAGGTTCAAGTCCTGGCTCTGACATAGTGTCCCAAAATCATGAAAATATGACAAAATATATTATGCCGTCCCAAACCATGGACTATAGTATGTCGTTTTTTCATGATTTTCATCTTTTTTTCAAATCCTCCAAAATCATGAAAAACGACATGCTATAGTATGCCGTCCGAAGCCATGAACTATAGTATGTAGTTTTTTCATGATTTTCATATTTTTTTCAAATAGTCCAAAATCACGAAAAACGACATGCTATAGTATGCCGTCCAATACAAATTATAACTTTGGCATGCTACTAGTCCTACATACTTACACCTAGAATCCCCATTCAAACCTATTTAGGTTCATCTTACGGTGGACATGTTTGCCTGAAAAGGAATCTTTGAAACGTTTCATAGTTTTAGAAATATAGTGCTTTAAACTTGAGAAATGTATAATGGCAGATAATGGCACATCAAAAAAACATTCACCTAGAAACTCCATTCACACTTTTTATAATTCAGCTTTCTGTGGAGACACATGCTGGAACTTTTTACTTTGAAATGTTTTGTAGTTTCTGAGTTATTTAAGTTAAACGCCCAATGCATTCCCAATGGCAATAGCACAATTTTTGGCATGCTACTAGTCCTACATACTTACACCTAGAAACCCCATTCAAACCTATTTAGGTTCATCTTATGGTGGACATGTTTGCCTGAAAAGGAATCTTTGAAATGTTTCATCGTTTTAGAAATATAGTGCTTTTAAATTTGAGAAATTCAGAATGGGGGTCAATGGCAGATTTTGGCAAGTAAAGATTTGAGAGGGGTTTGAACCCACAATCTCCAGATCATGCAGCCAGTGTGCTAAGTCACTGATCTACTTGGTACCTGCCACAACACAGTCTGCTGTTCCCTTTGAGTACAACATTGATACAAAAAAAAAATACAAAAAATAAAATAACAGGAGATTTGTCTATTATTTCTTTTGCTGTTGTTTATCTCTAGACGTTCGAATGTTTATGAACCACAATGGAAACAAGTCTCTGGCTCTTCTGTCATTATCTATTCGGCCTTTTAAGAACAGCATGCACAGCGGCTCACTGGGTACAGAGCCTGCCTGGGAATCAGGAGGCTGCAGGTTCAAGTCCTGGCTCTGACATAGTGTCCCAAAATCATGAAAATATGACAAAATATATTATGCCGTCCCAAACCATGGACTATAGTATGTCGTTTTTTCATGATTTTCATCTTTTTTTTCAAATCCTCCAAAATCATGAAAAACGACATGCTATAGTATGCCGTCCGAAAAAAATTATAACTTTGGCATGCTACTAGTCCTACATACTTACACCTAGAATCCCCATTCAAACCTATTAAGGTTCATCTTACGGTGGACATGTTTGCCTGAAAAGGAATCTTTGAAACGTTTCATAGTTTTAGAAATATAGTGCTTTAAACTTGATAAATGTATAATGGCAGATAATGGCACATCAAAAAAACATTCACCTAGAAACTCTATTCACACTTTTTATAAGTCAGCTTTCTGGGGAGACACATGCTGGAACTTTTTACTTTGAAATGTTTTGTAGTTTCTGAGTTATTTAAGTTAAACGCCCAATGCATTCCCAATGGCAATAGCAAAAACTTTGGCATGCTACTAGTCCTACATACTTACACCTAGAAACCCCATTCAAACCTATTTAGGTTCATCTTACGGTGGACATGTTTGCCTGAAAAGGAATCTTTGAAATGTTTCATCGTTTTAGAAATATAGTGCTTTTAAATTTGAGAAATTCAGAATGGGGGTCAATGGCAGATTTTGGCAAGTAAAGATTTGAGTGGGGTTTGAACCCACAATCTCCAGATCATGCAGCCAGTGTGCTAAGTCACTGATCTACTTGGTACCTGCCACAACACAGTCTGCTGTTCCCTTTGAGTACAACATTGATACAAAAATAAAATACAAAAAATAAAATAACAGGAGATTTGTCTATTGTTTCTTTTGCTGTTGTTTATCTCTAGACGTTCGAATGTTTATGAACCACAATGGAAACAAGTCTCAGGCTCTTCTGTCATTATCTATTCGGCCTTTTAAGAACAGCATGCACAGCGGCTCACTGGGTACAGAGCCTGCCTGGGAATCAGGAGGCTGCAGGTTCAAGTCCTGGCTCTGACATAGTGTCCCAAAATCATGAAAATATGACAAAATATATTATGCCGTCCCAAACCATGGACTATAGTATGTCGTTTTTTCATGATTTTCATCTTTTTTTCAAATCCTCCAAAATCATGAAAAACGACATGCTATAGTATGCCGTCCGAAGCCATGAACTATAGTATGTAGTTTTTTCATGATTTTCATCTTTTTTTCAAATAGTCCAAAATCACGAAAAACGACATGCTATAGTATGCCGTCCAAAAAAATGTATAACTTTGGCATGCTACTAGTCCTACATACTTACACCTAGAATCCCCATTCAAACCTATTTAGGTTCATCTTACGGTGGACATGTTTGCCTGAAAAGGAATCTTTGAAACGTTTCATAGTTTTAGAAATATAGTGCTTTAAACTTGAGAAATGTATAATGGCAGATAATGGCACATCAAAAAAACATTCACCTAGAAACTCCATTCACACTTTTTATAATTCAGCTTTCTGTGGAGACACATGCTGGAACTTTTTACTTTGAAATGTTTTGTAGTTTCTGAGTTATTTAAGTTAAACGCCCAATGCATTCCCAATGGCAATAGCACAAACTTTGGCATGCTACTAGTCCTACATACTTACACCTAGAAACCCCATTCAAACCTATTTAGGTTCATCTTACGGTGGACATGTTTGCCTGAAAAGGAATCTTTGAAATGTTTCATCGTTTTAGAAATATAGTGCTTTTAAATTTGAGAAATTCAGAATGGGGGTCAATGGCAGATTTTGGCAAGTAAAGATTTGAGTGGGGTTTGAACCTACAATCTCCGGCGCGCGGCCGTCGCGTATTGTTTAGCTAAACGGCCCTAAACGAGGTCCCGTTCATTCTCTATGGTAGTGAATTTTCACTACGGGCGCAGTACCGCTTCCGGCCGCAACGTGGGTGCGGACGGCGGCCGCGGCGCTGTCCTAAACTTCGGTACCGATGTAATATATGTCTGGCCACAGAGTGGGTGTGGATGGGCTGGCTGTGGCGCTGTCCTAATCTCACTGCCGATGTAATATACGTCTGGCCACAGAGTGGGTGTGGATGGGCTGGCTGTGGCGCTGTAACTGAATGTCACTGCCAAATGCCTCTGTTCTTCTTCTCTCGAGTTATGTTTATCCTCTCGTCTCGTTGCCTGTATTTTGTCCTGCTCATCATCATCATCACCTTTGTGTTACTTTATCACAGCGAACAATCACATCAAGGTCTGTGAAATATTTTGTAATGAATAGCTGACTCTCTCGCGATTTTGGCGTTTACGTTTTATATATTTTTGGACGAGATTAATGCCTGGATTCATATATGTCTCTCTGCCTGTTTAATGTTTACGTCATATACATGAAGTCCCGAGCAGCAGCAGAAACTGACAGGTCGGTACAATGCATTGTCTCGACCACAGAAACGCCGATAAAGACGTGTAACATAATGTGTATACATTGACAGATTTTTTATTTTGCACGTCTTTGACAAAGGAAGGGCTGCTAATCGAATTAGCGTGTTAGCGTCATCGTAAACAGACGTTGTATGGCTCAATGGGGCACGAACAGATCACTTTCTGACTTGTCAAAGGAAACGTTTTAATGCTTATGTCTTGGTGATTTGGTGAATGTAGTGGATTAGTTTTTAGATCGATCAGGGATCTGTTAATTATGTACTGTGCTGAGCTGTTACTGTACATGGAGCTGAACCCTATAGCAACCAGCAGACAAAATAATAACGCACTGTATCAGTGTTTACTCCTGCTTAGACCCTACAAAAGACCCGATGTTATATTTCAGGGTGTAACATTTATTTGACTGAGTTTAATGGTCTGATTTGTTGAAAATAGCTGATCAACAAGCTCGTAGATCGCCTAGTTTCAAATAGCCGATGTATAGGCTTTATAGTTGCTTTAGCTGATGTTGATGCTATTTAAAAAACAAAACACAAAATCTGGGGGTCCCCGGACCCCTCACTGTGCTATTGGAAGCTATATTGTTATTATAGGTCAGTCAGTAAACACTGAAGTTGGTGCTTTCATTTAAGTACATTGATTCACAATACCAGAATGCACTTTTAATTATAATACATGAAGCAGACAGCCATGTGATTAAATCTTTAGCATTACACTGCAACCACACTGTGGTTAATATGTTTTATTCACAATGTAAAGTTATTGTACTCCTATCATGGTGTAGTCAAGCACAGTGGATTCATATCGTAATAGATCTGGGATGTTAACATGTTAACAGCAAAACTGTGTTCAATGAATTGCCTCATCAACTGTTATTGCTACTCCTAGAGCATGTTGACAGCTTAGTTATCTCTGTGTTATAATTAATGGGCTTGGTTGGTTACATTCTTTTATTAGACAAATGTAGAACAGTATAAGTACAGTCAAAACAATTCACATGCAAGTAAAGACATGGTGTTGCAAAGCAAAAAAAGCACTGGTAGAGTACTATCCGAGGTTCTGCCTCGATATAGGGTTCGAAGCCCTACAGCGCTGTGACCTGCTGACTGCCTCACCTTAGTCCTGTTGGTATATTTACATTAAATATGAAATGCACTATTTCACTAGAGTGTAAAGACGCTGTGTTCAGATTACCACACTTGAAACCCAAATATATTGTCTACCATACAACAACATAATTTGTGTGATATAGCAATGCAATTTTAATTGTCATATCAATATTTATAACACCCAGACAGCTAATGCAGTGTTTTCCAAACTGTGGGTCTCTCACTCAACAGTAAACAAGCCAACATACAGTTTAAGTGTACACTTGAGTTTTGGTGTTTAGTAAGAGTCATGACTGTACTTTTCAAGGTGTATACTGTAGCTTGCTGCAAGCAGATGACTGTCTTTTTATTTTATTTGATACTTTATTTAGTATTTTCAACAGTTGTAGACCTGAGGACGATTCTACAAGTGTCTTCTAAATCATGACAATTTTCTGAAAAATCTATGCTTTCATGTCAGTGGTGCTCAACCTTTTTCATGTCATGGACCCCCAGAATGATCTGTATTTCGCCGCTGACCACCATCTAAAAACGTGTGTCTAATATTTGCGCCACATTTTCAAGATTTTCCAAACATAGCAGATCTACAAGCTCATAGTGCGGCACTCGGTGCCGCACTATGAGCTTGTAGATCTGCTATTTTTCAATAGCTAAAGTATAACATAATCCTTAAAACACCAAAAGGGGTTCCCGGCCAGAATGGGTTAACCATACAACAAGTCCCTGTGCCCCTTTGCCACACACGCCCAGGAACTGCTTCACACAACACCAGCTGACACCGCCAAGGCTTCCTGGGTGATGGCGAGATGGAGGGACCAGTGGAAGGCAGCAGAACATCCAGGCTTCACCACTACATCAAGGATCCCACAGATGTTCATGGCCAGCCAGCACCTGCCCCGCATGGAGTGGACAACCCTCAATCGTCTGAGGACAGGTGTGGGACGTTTCAGTACAGCAATGCAGAAGTGGGGTCTGACAGATGTGTAGGCAGGGCAGGAGAGAGAGAGAGAGAGAGAGAGAGAGAGATGAATAGAGTATATAATTGCAATACATACAATCACTAGCAGGCAACTTTTATCTAATCTCACTTTTATTTGCACTGTTGCAAGGTCAACCTGTACACACTGCCCACGCTTGATGACTTGAATACATAGAACCAGAATGGAAACAAGGCCTGTTATCCTTTTAGCATTATCTGTATCTCTGTACTTCTTTGCAAACTATTCAATCAATTAAACAAACCATAAGAAGAATCCCTTCTGTATTTCTACTCAGCCGACACGTTTTGTGATTTGTGATTTGATGCATGAATTATAGGGACAATGCAGATCTTTCTAATCAAACTAACCGGTCATTTTAAAAACATTATGCTTTCCCTGCCTGTTTCAGGTGTTTCAGTTAACGAGTGAGTGAGTGGCAGACCTTGGTGACGCAGTGCAGGAGCTGGGTGCTGCCTTCATGGACGCACAGGTCAAAGTGTCCTTCTGGAGGCGAGGAGAAGGAGGGCCACCACATCACAGTCCACATCACCTCACAGTCCAACTGTCTGTACGCCTCTACTGTGCCTGAGGAACACACGCGTGCGCACACACACACACACACACACACACACACACACACACACACACACACACACACACACACACACACACACACACACACACACACACACACACACCAGTGTTGATAAAAACAAATGACTAAAACATTTTTCATAGAGAGAGAGAATGGACTCTGAATGGAATGGAATGGAAGCACCTTAAGGAATACAAATCATTGTGTACACTGTTTATACTCCTACACTGCTTACAGCAAATTACATCTGTATATAGAAATTCTGTTAAATAAACAAGCAATACATTCTTCATTTGTTTTATTTTTAGAATGGGATTTCAACTGCTGCTAGCCGATACATTTGCACTATATATTGTATCCCACATTTTTTTGATATTTTATCTATTTTCTAATACTATTTCTTTGTCTTTGTATGTATATTCCATTATGATGAATTCCTGTTCTGTTTTTTGTCTATATAGAAGTGTCTATTTGTACGTCTCTAAATGTTTTGATGAATTGAACATGGTGGACCCTGTTGGAAACAAGTGTAATGCTTAATTGGGTCATCCACTCACAGTTAACAGCCTTTGTATTGAGTTTGTGCTCTAAATGTACTGTAATTCTGCAAACTGTTAATACATATTTCAATCAATCAAAAAATATAAGAGTTGTGTAATTTCAGAGTTCAACAGAAATGTTTTGTTGCTGTGCTATGCTATGCTTTATAACAGCCACTAGATGGCAATGATGATGACTATACTACTGCTATATAGACCAATGGTTCCCAAACTTTTTCATGTCAAGGACCCCAAATTACACTAATTAGCCTGCGGACCCCCATTTGAAAACATATGCCAGGGACCCCCCATAAGAGATTATTATTATTATATATTTTTTACGGCTATAGCAGTGATTCTCAACCCGTTTAATTTCAAGGACCCCCAGTTTGACATGCATTATAGTCTAATTTAAATGCCATTTAATGGCATTTCTATATCTGGGCAATTTATATTTTCAAATCAATGTTAATTTAACTCTGAGAGTGTACAAATGGAACCAACGGGTCCATTTGGTTCCCTTTGTACACTCATTACACATTTGGTTACTAACTATCATTTAGCTGGGGACCCCCTGGAACTCCCTCAAGGACCCCTGAGGGTCCCCGGACCCCACTTGGTTATCTAGATGGAAAGAATTTATCCAAATTCATGAATTCAATCATAACTACTGACAATGTAAATATAAGCAGTATAGAAAATCAAGGGCAGAGAAAAATAAGTCACAGACACAGTGGTACAATTATAACTCAACATATTGTATTATTTTACATCCAGGTATGCCATTACCAGGCCGTTAACTGGTCAATAACTAACTTTAACTATGGATGCATCTTCCATGAGGGGGAATCGAACTCCAGTCTCCAAATCCCCTACAAAGAAAAGTGAAAAATTCTGATTGGGTGAAAAAGATGGCAAAACTGCCTGGCAACAAAGGCAAGCCTTCGTTTCATTGGCTGTCCGGCTGTGCCGACTATACACGACCGGCCGATCAGTGCAGCCAGTGTGCTAAGTCACTGATCTACTTGGTACCTGCCACAACACAGTCTGCTGTTCCCTTTGAGTACAACATTGACACAAAAAAAATAAAAAAAATAACAGGAGATTTGTCTATTGTTTCTTTTGCTGTTGTTTATCTCTAGACGTTTGAATGTTTATGAACCACAATGGAAACAAGTCTCTGGCTCTTCTGTCATTATCTATTCGGCCTTTTAAGAACAGCATGCACAGTGTCTTATGGGTACAGAGCCTGCCTGGGAATCAGGAGGCTGCAGGTTCAAGTCCTGGCTCTGACATAGTGTCCCAAAATCATGAAAATATGACGAAATATATTATGCCGTCTCAAACCATGGACTATAGTATGTCGTTTTTTCATGATTTTCATCTTTTTTTCAAATCCTCCAAAATCATGAAAAACGACATGCTATAATGCCGTCCGAAGCCATGAACTATAGTATGTCGTTTTTTCATGATTTTCATCTTTTTTTCAAATACTCCAAAATCACGAAAAACGACATGCCGTCCGAAAAAAAATTATAACTTTAGTCCTACATACTTACACCTAGAATCCCCATTCAAACCTATTTAGGTTCATCTTACGGTGGATCTTTGAAATGTTTCATATTTTTAGAAATATAGTGCTTTCAAATTTGAAAGGGGTTCAACTCCCTGCGGTGCCCTCAATTTGTTTTTACATGGTTCATTTTCAGCTCATCGTGTTGCCTTTTCATAGATGATAACCCCCAGGTTCTTTACTGTACTTGTACTCCCTACAGTTGGGTTACAAGTCTATTTAGGGACCATGCCCGAAGGGACTCTTGGTCCCATTTTCACTTCTCCTACCACCAAAAATGGCAGTTCTGGCTGAACTGTGCTGTCGGGTCAGTTCTGACTGAACTGTGCTGTCGGGTCAGTTCTGACTGAACTGTGCTGTCGGGTCAGTTCTCGCTGAACTGTGCTGTCGGGCTTTTGCGAAACTTGGCAATATAGTAGCACTCTACTTTTTTTTTTTTTTTGGCTCCCGATTCCAATCATTTGAAAATAGCGATTGGCCCTGATTTCCGATCGGACAACCTCTAGAGGGCAATGCCAAACGGTGAGGACACGGAGCCCACAACCATTGGCCAATGGGTGGCGCTATAGCACTCAACTGAAAATGCAAACTTTAAACGGGCATAGCTTATGAACCGTTTGACCGTGAGCAATACAACGTTGATACCATGTGTCGTGTTCTTTTGACCTTTAGATCACCCGCCATCTTGAATTGTATTTCTCTCCTATTTCGTTTTTTGTGATCAATTCATTTTTTATAGACTAGTAAAAAAGAAATATTTCACTTTATATGCACAATGAATCTACAATATATGAAAGTTTCACTTTTCAAATTATATTACAGGCAAAAAAAGTTTTACACAATATATTTTTTTAGATGCACCTGTAAGTGTATGACTGTATTCTTTCTTTCACTGCAAAACTAAACTCAAACTCAACCCAACTTTATTGACACATCACATGCTCACAAAGTGGGTTAAAATCTTTGTTGTACACAAGCTGCTCAATCATCAGTTGCCATTTCAAGAAAGGTAGAAAGCGATAAAGGAACAAACACACACACATGTAATATATACAGTATATTTGAGGTCATGAATATGCAACAATACTGTTAAATTTCAGTTCATGTAATGGGGGCAATAAAATACCCAATAGCGTGGGCCAATAATATGCAAATAAACTAGCATACAATACTATCATACAATATTTTTTAAAAACAATTAAAAAAAGGTTTCACATAGAATATTTAATTATTACAAAAAAAAAAAACATTTTAACAGTACTGTGTTGTACATCCATGACAACATCTTGTCATGGTTCATTCAACCAACATTGGCCAACTTCACAATTCCTCAGTCCAAAGTACCTAGAGAGTGAAATAAAGGTTTACAGTACCAATGCAATACCAGTTGGTACAACATTGCATTTGTTTTCTGCTTAAGGTTGCCCATTCAAATCTGTTACAGCTATTCACCCAGATTGAATTACATTGAATCCTGTACATTTTAAAAGTTACTTCCCATCAAAAGGAAAACAATTTGCTGAAACCAATAATACAAAATGTGTGTGTAGTACATCATTCGCGAACCTTTCCCCTGTTCAACTGGCGAGGAAGCCATTTGGAAAACCTGTTTTCCACCTGTTTTAAGGCAATTTTGTCTGTCTATTAAGTACTAACCCATTTAGGCCTGACGTCGAAATAAAAAAAACGTTCTCTCTGAAAGAATATATACCTATTCAAAGATTTGTGCCGCATTTTTACGATTTTTCAAAAATAGCAGACCTACCAGCTCATAGCGCGCCACCGAGTGGCGCGCTATGAGCTTGTAGATCTGCTATTTTTCAATAGCTAAAGTATAACAGAATGCTTGAAACACCAAAAGGGGTTCAACTTACTGGACACATCAACAGCTAAATAAAACGTTTCAGTCACGACAGGAGGTGGCTTTATACTTTCTGTAAATGCATCAATTGTACAGTGAATTTGAATCAGATTATGGCAAAAAGTTATTCTGAAATAGAAGTTTGTCGACCGAGGAATCACATTTGCAACTTTGCATTAAAAATATAGACAACCTTAAAGTGGCTGCGATAGTACACTTAGGTTAGAAAGAGTCCGGATGCATACCAACTTTACACTGTACCTGTAGGCGCACAGTGACTGAAATGTTTACTGTTTGTTAAATGTTTAAGGTTTACTAAGCCTTATCTTGTCACCGAACACACACACACACACACACACACACACACACACACACACACACACACACACACACACACACACACACACACACACACACACACACACACACACACACACACACACACACACACACACACACACACACACACACACACACGTGTCTCAGGGTAGTTACAGTACATGTTATCACGACACATAAATCAATCCTTGGCTCATATTCTTGTAAAATGTGACACAAAAATCTTATGTTAACTATAGCAACTAGTCACCGACTAGTCAATACATTCAAATGTTTTTTTCTTTTTTCAAAGAAGAACACGTTCAACAAGCCACTTTTCTCAATCATAAAAAAAACGAACCAATTTAGGAGCAAAAGCTGATCTTGAATCACAGTTTTCCAAAACCAAGTCATTGACTAGAGATGTCCCGATACTGTATCGGTATCGGGAAAAGTATCGGATCGGCTGTTATTTGTCAACCACCGATCCGACACAGGGGTAAGGGGTTGACACTACAGGTAAATAAAATGTTGGGTCATGTGGAGTTTGCTTTGGAGTTGCCCAAACTGCAAGTGCACATTTGAGTGAGGAGTCTGCTATAAACACAACACGAGATATATAGCTAGATAGCTATAAACACAACATGATATCACGACACTGGTATCGGTATTCTGTATCGGTATCGGCTAACACAGAAATTGAGGTATCGGGATCGGATCGGAAGCGAAAAAGTGTATCGGGAGTCGGGACATCCCTATGCAGAACCGATACTCAGGGCTAGAGTGGCCAGATGGTAACCGCCAGGTTCCCAGTTCGATCCCTGTGGGCTCCCCCAGAGTTAGAGTCGAAGTGTCCTTGAGCAAGACTCTGAACCCCTAATTGCTCCCGATGAGCAGATTTGGTTCCTTGCATGGTTTCCTCCGCCATCGGTGTATGAATGTGTATTTGAACATTTATGCACAATCTATGTAAAGCGATTTGGATAAAAGCGCTAAATAAATGCACCATTTCACATAATATGGCTCCCGGACAGAGAATACCATTGCTACTATGAACGTAGCAATGGTAGATGGATGTGTTACACTAGCCATGTGGACGTCTGGGCGATACCAGATTATTAACAGACCTTTTGCCAATAGCAATGTGCGAAAAAGGAGAAAAATATCACCTTACTTTTTTTTACCGTTTCATTTGATCTTATTCATCAATATCTTTGACAGAATCCCTTTCAGTCAGATTCAGTCATGATGTGGCATGGGGCGTCCCCTGCATCTACCAGTGACCTACTTATACAATTATACATACACACAAAATAAAACTAAATTATCTTCAACGTAGACGTAGGTCTGCTATTTTAAAAAAATCATGAAAATGTGGTGCAAATCTTTGAATATAGAGTGCCCGTTTGTAACTCAAATCTTTGCTTCTGGAGGTGGGGGGGGGGGGGTCCCTGGAACAACACATTTTCAGATGGGGGGGGGGGGGGGGGGGGGGGGAGTCGGCGGCCAAATACAGATAATTCTGGGCGGTCCTTGACGTGAACATTTTTGAGAACCACTGGACATAGAAACGTGTTTTTTTTGTCAGGAATTTTAGAAGTCATTTTGTAGAATCATCCCTCATGGTTCTAAATTAACGTTAGACCGCGTTAACACAGGTGCGTCTTCATGTGCCTCTCGAGGTGCGTTAACACAGGTGCGTCTTCATGTGCCTCTCGAGGCGCGTTAACACAGGTGCGTCTTCATGTGCCTCTCGAGGTGCGTTAACACAGGTGCGTCTTCATGTGCCTCTCGAGGTGCGAGGTGCGGGAGAAGCGACGGTAGCAGATGGGGCAGGTGAACGGCCGGAAGCCCGTGTGCAGCAGCTTGTGGCGCAGCAGGTGGCTGCGGCGGATGAAGCTCTTGCCGCACTGCTCGCAGTGCTGCGTGCGCTCGCCCGTGTGCGTGACCGCGTGCCGCTTCAGCTCGCTCTGGTAGGCGAAGCCCTTGCCGCAGAACTCGCAGACCACCTTGAACGGAGCGCCGTCGTTGTTGTTGTTGTTGTTGTTGCTCCGTTGCGCCTGGTGGTGGTGCTGGTGGCCGAAGATGATGCCTTCGTCCGAGGCGTGGTGGTGTCCTCCTCCTCCTCTCCGCAGCAGAGACAGGTCAGGCAGCATGTCGCACGCGCCTCCGTAGTCGCCCCCGGGGTACATTTGGTGGCCCGCGGCTCCTGCACATGGATGGGTGTCAGTGTTTCATTTAGTCATGGGGCTATATCTTGCACCACCCCTTAACCCTTATTCCTAAACTAATTTGCCATTTTCTTTTACTATTTAAAAAAAAAACCCTTGTAAAATAGTTCAAATAGCCGATCTACAAGCTCACAATGTCTCGATGTAGATCGGCTAGTTGAACTATTTTAAAATGTTTTTCAAAATAGTAACTAATAGTTGGAATACAACTTCATTTAGTTTTTTTAGTCATCTGAAATGTTTTAGTTGCTAGTCTAGGTTTAGTCGACTAAATACAGTATATGATTTTAGTCGACTAAATCTGCAGTTGTTTTTTTGTCGACAAGAATGCATTTTTGTGGTCCTTGGTGCCGCGTCGTAATGGGTGATTTTACACTCGCTATTTGCAGCATGCAACCAAGTGTAATATGACTACCGGTATACTGGATCTCTTGTCCACTAACTCAGGGGTTCTCAACCCGTGGGTCGCGACCCCTCGGGGGGTCGCCAAGTTATTTTAGGGGGTCCCCAAATTATTTTCAAAAAAAAAAAAAAAAAAAAGATTTTTTTTTAAATTTTATTTTCACGATTTTTCAAAAATAGCAGACCTACAAGCTCGTAGCGCGCCACTCGGTGGCGCGCTACGAGCTTGTAGGTCTGCTATTTTTCAATAGCTAAATTATAACATAATGCTTAAAACACCAAAAGGGGTTCCCGCCCAAAATGGTTTAAGGTTATTGTAGCAGTCAATTTATATTGGGGGTCGGGAAGGGGCGGGCGGGACATTGCCAAAGCATTTCCGGGGGTCCCCGGCCAAAAACGTTGAGAACCCCTGCACTAACTAGTACCTTCCTAACGTTTTAGTCAAATTTGTATGTGTTGACGAAATTGTCTCAGCTTTAGTCGTCATAGCTCCGTTTTCATTTAGTTTTTGTCAGTGAAAAAAAAGGTAGTCGACGAACATTTTAATATACCTGGATTAGAGATGTCCGATCGGCCCTTATTTGGTCATATCGGGTCATATCGGTATCGGCGAATATGCCAGTCTAACCACAGATCCGACACAGGGGTAAGGGGTTGACACTATGCCAGTCTAACCACAGATCCGACACAGGGGTAAGGGGTTGACACTATGCCAGTCTAACCACAGATCCGACACAGGGGTAAGGGGTTGACACTATGCCAGTCTAACCAGCGATCCGACACAGGGGTAAGGGGTTGACACTATGGCAGTCTAACCACAGATCCGACACAGGGGTAAGGGGTTGACACTATGCCAGTCTAACCACAGATCCGACACAGGGGTAAGGGGTTGACACTATGCCAGTCTAACCAGCGATCCGACACAGGGGTAAGGGGTTGACACTATGCCAGTCTAACCACAGATCCGACACAGGGGTAAGGGGTTGACACTATGCCAGTCTAACCACCGATCCGACACAGGGGTAAGGGGTTGACACTATGCCAGTCTAACCACCGATCCGACACAGGGGTAAGGGGTTGACACTATGCCAGTCTAACCAGCGATCCGACACAGGGGTAAGGGGTTGACACTATGCCAGTCTAACCACAGATCCGACACAGGGGTAAGGGGTTGACACTATGCCAGTCTAACCACAGATCCGACACAGGGGTAAGGGGTTGACACTATGCCAGTCTAACCAGCGATCCGACACAGGGGTAAGGGGTTGACACTATGCCAGTCTAACCACAGATCCGACACAGGGGTAAGGGGTTGACACTATGCCAGTCTAACCAGCGATCCGACACAGGGGTAAGGGGTTGACACTATGCCAGTCTAACCACAGATCCGACACAGGGGTAAGGGGTTGACACTATGCCAGTCTAACCAGCGATCCGACACAGGGGTAAGGGGTTGACACTATGCCAGTCTAACCACAGATCCGACACAGGGGTAAGGGGTTGACACTATGCCAGTCTAACCACCGATCCGACACAGGGGTAAGGGGTTGACACTATGCCAGTCTAACCACCGATCCGACACAGGGGTAAGGGGTTGACACTATGCCAGTCTAACCAGCGATCCGACACAGGGGTAAGGGGTTGACACTATGCCAGTCTAACCACAGATCCGACACAGGGGTAAGGGGTTGACACTATGCCAGTCTAACCACAGATCCGACACAGGGGTAAGGGGTTGACACTATGCCAGTCTAACCAGCGATCCGACACAGGGGTAAGGGGTTGACACTATGCCAGTCTAACCACAGATCCGACACAGGGGTAAGGGGTTGACACTATGCCAGTCTAACCAGCGATCCGACACAGGGGTAAGGGGTTGACACTATGCCAGTCTAACCACAGATCCGACACAGGGGTAAGGGGTTGACACTATGCCAGTCTAACCACAGATCCGACACAGGGGTAAGGGGTTGACACTATGCCAGTCTAACCACAGATCCGACACAGGGGTAAGGGGTTGACACTATGCCAGTCTAACCACAGATCCGACACAGGGGTAAGGGGTTGACACTATGCCAGTCTAACCACAGATCCGACACAGGGGTAAGGGGTTGACACTATGCCAGTCTAACCACAGATCCGACACAGGGGTAAGGGGTTGACACTATGCCAGTCTAACCACAGATCCGACACAGGGGTAAGGGGTTGACACTATGCCAGTCTAACCACAGATCCGACACAGGGGTAAGGGGTTGACACTATGCCAGTCTAACCACAGATCCGACACAGGGGTAAGGGGTTGACACTATGCCAGTCTAACCACAGATCCGACACAGGGGTAAGGGGTTGACACTATGCCAGTCTGCTATAAACACAATACGAGATATATAGCTAGATAAACACTATTCCCAGTCGGTGGACTTCAAAATAAGTTGAAGTTAATCTTTTTTTATTATAAATATTATTCTCTGGTATCGGTATTCGGTATCCGTATCGGCTAACACAGAAATCGTGGTATCGGGATTGGATCGGAAAGGGAAAAAAGTGTATACTATGGGCCTATCGGGACATCCCTAACCTGGGTGGAGCTGGAAGGCCAGATGTAGGGACGGATCGTCCTGATCCTCCAGGGAGGACGGCGGGTCGAGGTCGATGCTCTCCGGCTCCCTCTTGATGAGGATGCCCACGTCGTCGTCGTCGTCGTCGTCGCCCAGCTGGTCTAGACACGCCGCGATGTTGAGCTGCTGCTGCTGAGCTTCCGTGGGCTGATGGAGGTCGCCTGGATGGTGCTGCTCTTTGCTCTCCTCCGGAAGGTGGAACTGCCACTCTGCCGGGGAGCCCCCCATGCTCAGCTCGGCTGGGTGGTGGTGGTGGTGGTGCTGTTGTTGGGATACCAGCGGAGAGGCACAGGATTGTGCTGCAGAAAGAGAGATGATTGATGATGACAGTGATCAGAAAATCATGGCTATTCTGACAAGATAGTAATCAGAAACATGGTAAGGTAATGTTCGTCTGGCAGTTCATGACCTGGTTTAAATGGTGGAGGAATGGAAGGGTGGGGTTGAGAATAATGGACCGATTTCACCCAACACCGAATGGCACCCACGGTTGCGGACATGGGTGGAGGGTCCGACAGTGGAGGCATCAATATTGAGTGAAGTCTTGGGCAGAGTGAGTGAGGGAGTTGGGGCCGAAGATTTGATTTATTGCAGTCAAGTTGAAAATCCACACTCCTCTCAATTGGTCCGTCAACAAATAAAAACCCAAGGCATACAGTTGGAGGCCATCGATATTGTCCTTTTCTTTTTGCTG
Organism: Electrona antarctica; assembly: GCF_951216825.1. Lineage (NCBI taxonomy): Eukaryota > Metazoa > Chordata > Actinopteri > Myctophiformes > Myctophidae > Electrona > Electrona antarctica. The sequence goes on along the minus strand of NC_136809.1, from coordinate 4,634,801 downwards.
AGGTTTGCGTGATCTGCGCAAAAGGACAGTTAACCCATTTTGGGCGGGAACCCCTTTTGGTGTTTTAAACATTATGTTATAATTTAGCTATTGAAAAATAGCAGATCTACAAGCTCGTAGCGTGCCACCGAGTGGCGCGCTACGAGCTTGTAGGTCTGCTATTTTTGAAAAATCGTGAAAATATTTATTTCAGAAAACTGGAGGATTTAGAAGGATTTTTTAAAATTTTGAGGTCAGGCCTAAATGGGTCAAATGATAAGGGACAATATCGGTGGCACCCAACTGTATCCTACCACTGACCAAGTTGCTCAGTTTCTATAACTTTTTCATAATATTTGATATTGTGCCAATTCATGAGAAGAACATCATTTTTTAAATTGGCTGCAACAACAGAAAACACCGGTATTGTTTACCCATTTAGGACTGAGGCAGATTCTAAAAGAAAATGTCTCCCAAATCCTAAAGGTTTTCAGAAACAAAAACCTATGTTTCTATGTCAGTGGTGCTAAATTTTTTTCATGCCAAGAAGGACCCCCAGAATTTCCTGAATTTGGCCGTGGACACCACATCTGAAAATATGTTGTTCCAGGGACCCTCCCAGAAGCAAAGATTTTAGTTAAAAACGTTTGCTCTGAAAGAATATATATTCAAAGATTTGCGGCACATTTTCACGATTTTTTTAAAATAGCAGATCTACAAGCTCGTAGCGCGGCACTGTAGATCTGCTATTTTCAATAGCTAAAGTATAACATAATGCTTAAAACACCCAAAAGGGGTTAACATGATGATTGTCAGTGATGCGAATGACTGGATATGGACAACAATAACAATATTGGATAATAATAATAAGCCGAAATCATGTTTGAAATGAAATGGCTCTTCCTCTCCTGTCACACCTTTCTCCGCTGCCTTGTTGCCACGAAGTCGCTCATTTTTGACGGTTCCCAGTTCAGTTTTATAGTCCGACGGTGTCACACTTCCCTGCGCCACACAAACAAACAAACAAGCACAATATTGAGCATGCACAATTTAGACATTCTTTAATTCATTGTGCTCATAGAGTAGAGATGGAGCTCGATAACGGATACCCAAAAAAGAAAAAAAAAAAACCTTATTGAGAACCCAAAATCAATAAGCTATGGGCTTACCAAGCCTGTTTTAGAGCGCATAGCGGCCCATGATGTCATGTTTAAACAATCAAGACAAGAGGCGATCAAGAAATAAATGTAATCATCCACGCTGGCACAAACATGTCGGTCTAAAAGTGTATTGATACACCTGCCAACCAGCTGTCCGGGGGGGAAAAATGTAAAGTGGTAAAGAGGTCAATTAGAAAAGGTCAATCTGCATTATTTGAAGGCCCAAAAATAATACACTATACTGGTTATGTTCAGAAGTTATTGTCTCTCGTCTTTCCACAGAATAATAGAAAATGGTCGATAGTGGTGCTCGATAAGCCTGATCGATAAGGTGCTCGTTATCAATAAATAAAAATCACACCTGTGTGAAGTGAGGGGCGCTAACTAAAGTCTAAAGTTAACTGTTGATTAGGTGATGTAATGGTGATGTAAAACAAACGGTGTAAACAAACAGACAAAGAGACAATATGACGTAATGAGGCACATTATGACGTACATTTTCCCTTCATTGTCAACGGCGTTTACAAAACAAACATTGAACTAAAGACAAACATTAAACCTGTGTATAGGAGGGGCTTAGCGCCCCTCAAAAATAACGAGCTCCATCCCCAGTTCCACTCATAGGTAACCCATCATTATGAAATTCATAACATAAACGTATGATAAATCAATCAAATGAATTAACAGTAGAACATACATCTTCTTCGGTTTGCGTTGCGGCCACCACCTTGTTATGGCGCCAGCCAGCAGGGGGCGCTGGGGGACAGCGAGCTGCGCTGCTTTGTGTCAAAGCTGCCAGTAGACCTGCTTCGTTGTTTCCTACGACAGAGGAGTACAGTGATGGAAACAGGTTTTCAATGTAATGCCCAGGGCCAGGACCCAGGGGTGGTGTTTTAGATGGGACCCAGGACCAGGGGTGGTCTTTTAGGGCCAATATACACAAGGACGTCGCGGGCTGTTCCCCGCCTAAGTTTGTGAACGATATAAAATTTTACTGCGTCTACATTGTGGTTATGTTAATTATGTATGCTGTACACACAGACCGGTAAACTTTTTAACACGCATCTCTCTCTCTCTCTCTCTCTGTGACTGTGAGACTGACACAGACGCGGTCAATAATATATAGCATAAATAATAGGCCAAATATAACACTTTCCCACTATCTGTGATCAGCTCCTCACACACATAACTCCTCTCTCGTGCATGCCTGCTCGATCTCAGCAACTGTTTGCGTGCGTGCGGGCTGCAGATCGGCTATTTATGGAGAAGAAATGTATAGACATCATGTGCAAATATAAAATAGCTGTGATACTTATATGTAAGTGGTTATGGTGAAATAAACCATTAACACTGGTTAGTTTGGAGGGGGCGAGGGGACTATGACATCACCGTTTCAGCAAATTAGGCGGCATTTGCTATACACACGGAGACGAGAAAGTCGCGTCTCCAAACTTTCCCACTCTGGAAGGTAGTTTCAAAATTAGCCGTTTAAGTCCCCCAAAACGCCGTCTCCGTGTGACAAAAAGGGCAGATCGGCTAATTACTTGCCCGAGAAACACAGAAATCGTCCTCGTCTGTACACCACCTTAGATGGGACCCAGGACCAGGGGTGGTCTTTTAGATGGGACCCAGGGGTGGTCTTTTAGATGGGACCCAGGACCAGGGGTGGTCTTTTAGATGGGACCCAGGACCAGGGGTGGTCTTTTAGATGGGACCCAGGACCAGGGGTGGTCTTTTAGATGGGACCCAGGACCAGGGGTGGTCTTTTAGATGGGACCCAGGGGTGGTCTTTTAGATGGGACCCAGGACCAGGGGTGGTCTTTTAGATGGGACCCAGGACCAGGGGTGGTCTTTTAGATGGGACCCAGAGGTGGTCTTTTAGATGGGACCTAGGACCAGGGGTGGTCTTTTAGATGGGACCCAGGGGTGGTCTTTTAGATGGGTCCCAGGGGTGGTCTTTTAGATGGGACCCAGGTATTTTAAATGGGACCCAGGTCTTTTAGATGGGACCCAGGTCTTTTAGATGGGACCCAGGGGTGGTCTTTTGGATGGGACCCAGGGGTGGTCTTTTAGATGGGACCCAGGGGTGGTCTTTTAGATGGGACCCTGGTCTTTTAGATGGGACCCAGGACCAGGGGTGGTCTTTTAGATGGGACCCAGGTCTTTTAGATGGGACCCGGGTCTTTTAGATGGGACCCAGGGGTGGTATTTTAGATGGGACCCAGGGGTGGTCTTTTAGATGGGACCCAGGTCTTTTAGATGGGACCCAGGGGTGGTCTTTTAGATGGGACCCAGGTCTTTTAGATGGGACCCAGGGGTGGTCTTTTAGATGGGACCCAGGGGTGGTCTTTTAGATGGGACCCAGGACCAGGGGTGGTCTTTTAGATGGGACCCAGGACCAGGGGTGGTCTTTTAGATGGGACCCAGGTCTTTTAGATGGGACCCAGGTCTTTTAGATGGGACCCAGAGGTGGTCTTTTAGATGGGACCCAGGGGCGGTCTTTTAGATGGGACCCAGGGGTGGTCTTTTAGATGGGACCCAGGGACATTTTATGAGTCCTACTTCAACAACATTAGAGTACAGTAATGAATACAGTATTGCATCCCAGGAGCCAGGACCCCCGGAGGGTGACATGATTGCGTCCTTTCTCAATTTACTGAGTCTAAGGATGCAGTATGCACGCTGTAGAGCGCCAAAGTCCTGACGTCACTCGCTCATCCCCTCGATTCCCCTGGTTCACAGGAGTAATTTCTCTATGGAGAATAACATGGGGTGATCTTAATATCGTCTACTATAAGCATTGTGGTCCAAAAATAAACAAGCTGTCTCTGCGTTATTGTCAGGGAGGTGTCTCTGTATCGTTACTCATATGATACAGTCTGTTTCTAGCGAAAATGTAACTAATTCAGTAGCAGTAACATTAGCGTTTTCTCACAGTCAGTTGATTCTTCATATCCATATGAGTGAAGCGGCCTTGATGATTTGTTTATTTTTCAAACACAGTTCTTATATGAGGCGATCTAAAATCCTCCTATGGGGATTACAATGCAAATAAAAAGTACATGAACCCGTGGATTTGCGCCCTCTACCGATATTAACGTCAGACTTCGGTGCTCTATTTGCATCACTGCAGTGGTGGGAAAAAGTACTCCAAGATGTCTTATACACTTGAAAACATGTAATGAGACATTCTGCATAATTTCGATGCCAATACATTCGTACTTTTAGTCAAAGTACACATATTGGAAAAACAGGTAAACCGGCTTTGGAAATAATGAGGAAATAGCATGATGTTGGCTAACTTCAGGCGTTAAGATGGACTTTGATCTCTGCCAGGGCTGATGACGCATACTGTCCTGGCTATGGTACAGATAGACATGTTGATTGATTGATTGATTGATTGATTGATTGATTGAACATTTTATGAAATGACCAGGGTACATTTCAAACCAAAGCGCAGGTCAATGCAAACACCGCTACTTGAGGATAGACCCAGAAAAGGCACAAAGACTATGTTGGAATGTATTGTGATGATCATTAATTGCCTGTGTATATATGTATATCGTTGTATGTGTATTTATATATATACCTTTATTATATATATATATACCTTTATACTGAAGGCATGTGACCGGATGCCGGATGTGCCAATTGTGTCTGGCGTGTATATAATGACGTGAAATAAACACACTCGCTCTCGGCCATGGACTAAAGAGCAAAGGCATATCTATTCTCTGTGTCAATTTGTTCATCCTCTGTTAGTATGTATTTGTTCATCCTCTGTTAGTATGTATTTGTTCATCCTCTGTTAGTATGTATTTGTTCATCCTCTGTTAGTATGTATTTGTTCATCCTCTGTTAGTATGTATTTGTTCATCCTCTGTTAGTATGTATTTGTTCATCCTCTGTTAGTATGTATTCCGGCTAGCTCAGAACTACTGTGGATTTGACGCTATATGCGCTAGCTTGATTTAACAGACTATACATTTTCAATTCATCATAGATGCATTTGATCAAGTATGACTTTTGCTTTAGTATCATAGATACGAAAGCCAAAAGTCAGACTTCATTACGAAAGTCTTGACCCATGCAGGGGGGGGGGGGGGGGCAGGGCTATATATTGTTCATAATAATCACACACCACACACACACACACACACCCACACTTTTGATTGATAATTGAAATATGTATTAACAGTTTGCAGAATTGCAGTACAATTACACAAAGACTGTTAACTGTGAGTTACACACACACACACACACACACACCACAAAACGTGTGCTTTTGCATGTCCTGCTGCCTTAACTGCTCTTACAACCAGGCTTATTGCTACACAATAGTGTATTACTATTTCATTGGTGTAATACCTATCGTGGTGTTCCTGTGCGCCTCTTCGTGGGCAGGCTGGTGCACTGAGTGGTACCTGGTCTTCAGCTGGTCCTTGAGGATGACAGCAGCACAATAGTCACTGACCAGTTTGTTGATCTCCGACACGGCAGAGATCACCAGCTTCTCCATGATGGAGGACAGCTGCGAGTGGAAGATCAGCGTCTCTGACATGGTTGCAGAAACAGAAAAATATAACGGAACACCAGGAAACCAAATAACAGACCGATAACAGCAATTAACTGTAGTTTTTTTTATTATTATTTTAGGGGTAAAACACGATGCGCCGCCGCGGCCTGTGAGGTAAACACAGCCCAGACTGCCTGCTGGAAAATATGGCTTTTCTTGTTCTTTTGGAGTTGTACTGTCGGTTGGCAAACCAGTTAGATGTACATTACCGCCACCACATGGCTGGAGACAGGTAGTGCATGCATGGTGCTGAGAGGAGAGGAGAGGAGAGGAGAGGAAAGGAAAGGAAAGGAAAGGAAAGGAAATTGAATGCAATTATAAAGAATTAAGATTCATAATAATCTTATATTGTCACAGATCACAGTAAACAAGTGGGTGAAAGTCGATCGTTATGTGATAGCGAGAGTTCCCATCGTGTTATTTGTCCAAGAAACAATTAATAATATTGAGAGGGGGGTAGGAGATCAAGGCAATAACGAATTAGTAGGTAATTAGTGGTTATATTGTTAAGTAAAGTAAGTAAGCTGTTGTTAAAGATTGTTAAAGATGTCTCTTTTATTGCTTTATCCTTTTGTCTGATGGTCTGAGGACTTGACTTGTTTCTCTGGCAGCAAAACACAACATCGCTGACAGACTGTTGACCTGGATGTGACGTCATACACAAGACACTGAACCGAGGAGGATTTGAACCCACATCCTTCAGATCACAGACACAGCCTGGGCACACCTGAACTTCCATCAGCCCATGGGCACACCTGAACTTCCATCAGCCTGGGCACACCTGAACTTCCATCAGCCCAAGGGCACACCTGAACTTCCATCAGCCCAAGGGCACACCTGAACTTCCATCAGCCCATGGGCACACCTGAACTTCCATCAGCCCATGGGCACACCTGAACTTCCATGCCTTCAGATCAGACACAGCCTGGGCACACCTGGACTTCCATGCCTTCAGATCAGACACAGCCTGGGCACACCTGGACTTCCATCAGCCTGGGCACACCTGAACTTCCATCAGCCTGGGCACACCTGAACTTCCATCAGCCTGGGCACACCTGAACTTCCATCAGCCTGGGCACACCTGAACTTCCATGCCTTCAGATCAGACACAGCCTGGGCAAACCTGAACTGCCATGCACGGCCAAAAGAAGCTGTCTGCCAGCGTCTCTTCTGGGTTTTTAGACAGCTGGTGACAGTGAGCCTGAGTCACCATATGTTGTGTCCGTCCTGGATTTTCGGCTGTAAAAAATAAAAACTTTAAACCAACATAGCTCCTGAACTATACATCCGACAGAAACCATTCACTCCATCTTATGTTCGTCTTTGCACGATGAATTGATTGATATGAAGATTGGCCATGGTTCCATCATGTGTAGTGCATAGAAATCAAAATAAACACAACAAATGTAAGAATTCGCCTAAACTGGATCACAACAACTCCTCCCCCAGGCACCCTATTGATATATTTTTTCTAAAATTTACATTTTTACAATTTTCAAGATGTATAGTAAACAAATGTTGATGTTCCCAACTTGAAATATTGGCACATGTATGTTTAATCTGGCATATTGGTTGCCATAGTGAATTTCCACAAATACAAAAAAGATCATGTAAAATCTACATAAGGTCTTAACTATACATAATTCTGAGACAAATGTCCAGTTTTTCTGTTTCATTTTGGCATGAGGCATTGAGGGAGATAACAGGAACATTTATGGAACATTAATGCTCAATTAAATGCTAAAAGTAGGCAAATCAATTAAACATTAAATAATACTGAAATGAAAGTGACTTTACTTTGGAGGACAAGCATCTAGTAACTAACCCTTAACTAAACATTAATTAAACATTAATTAATAATGAAATGAAAGTGACTTTACTTTGGAGGACAAGCATCTAGTAACTAACCCTTAACTAAACATTAATTAAACATTCATTAATAATGAAATGAAAGTGACTTTACTTTGGAGGACAAGCATCTAGTAACTAACCCTTCACTAAAAGTTAATTAACTGGTAGTTAATTAAAGTTAATTAACTGGTAGTTAACCTGGGGGTCCTCCTGCGACCCCCAGGTGAGCCAGCCCAACATGCGAGACCCCCGGAAGTTTTAGAACCAGTTTCGGAGACCGAGTCAACTCACTAATCCTACCCACATATGAGCACCCATCCTGGGCATAGAACTGACCGATAATAACAGATCTACAAACACACCACATTAAGTAACAGGCTTAACTACTGATAGATTAACGGAGGTTAAGTAATGGTTAAGTAATGGGTTACTTAAGCATTAATTGATTGAAGAAGACAAGGAATTAATGATGATTTAATGATAGTTCATGATAACTAATGCATCACCCAAGCCTTAATTAAGCCTTAATTAAGGCCTAATTAGGCCTTAATTACATGTATGAATTTGTCCCTTAAAGTAAAGTGTTACCCCATTAAGAATGCATTGGGCGTTTAAGTTAAATAACTCAGAAACTACAAAACATTTCAAAGTAAAAAGTTCCAGCATGTCTCCACAGTAAGCTGAATTATAAAAAGTGTGAATGGAGTTTCTAGGTGAAAGTGATTTTTTGTACGTGCCTATAGAGCTGCCATTGAGCCCCATTATAAATGTCTCAAATTTGAAAGCACTATATTTCTAAAACTCTGAAACATTTCAAAGATTCCTTTTCAGGCAAACATGTCCACTGTAAGATGAACCTAAATAGGTTTGAATGGGGTTTCTAGGCATAAGTATGTAGGACTAGTAGCATGCCAAAGTTTGTGCTATTGCCATTAAGAATGCATTGGGCGTTTAAGTTAAATAACTCAGAAACTACAAAACATTTCAAAGTAAAAAGTTCCAGCATGTGTCTCCACAGTAAGCTGAATCATAAAAAGTGTGAATGGAGTTTCTAGGTGAAAGCTATTTTTTGACGTGCCTATAGAGCTGCCATTGAGCCCCATTATAAATGTCTCAAATTTGAAAGCACTATAAAACTATGAAACATTTCAAAGATTCCCTTTCAGGCAAACATGTCCACCGTAAGATGAACCTACATAGGTTTGAATGGGGTTTCTAGGTGTAAGTATGTAGGACTAGTAGCATGCCAAAGTTTATGTATAAGTTTCCCAAGGGAGTTGGGTTATGGAACACATTTTTCTGTGATAGTAGACACCTTTATGAACACATCTGTGAAAAAAGCTAGTGGTAAGCATTCTTTTGCAGATTTGCCACAACTTAAGCTAACTTTACCTAACTAAGAGCCGACTCCCATCCCGAGTTGTAACCCAATAGCACAAAATCGTAAATAATGTCAAACCTGATCTCACCCAAACACGGTGAAAAGGCACACGGATTGGCAATTCCGTACTTACAGTACTAGTGAAAGCCGCCTTATCTACACCTCCCGTATATATGCATGGATTTTGGGGTTTTCTAGTATAGGCGTATACTAGAAAAGCGTGTATGTACGGAATTGCAGTCCAAAGTATTTTTGTGAGATGGGTTGTAGGCAGCTGCAGTGAGGCTGTCTGGGGTTTGTGATGTCACAAGGTGAAAGGTCAGCTAGTTTCAGAACCAGTTGACTGAGGGGCAGTGGTGCTCATATTTGTTTTACTTCAACACCACAAGTACAAGAAGGTCCGGAATTAAAGGGTAAAAGTAGGCCTACAAAAGTATTGGTATCAGTAAAAATCACACCCGTGTGAACTGAGCAAGGTCTTATATAGTCTGATCAGCTATGTCAGTGAAGTCACACACTAACCATAGCAACCATGCTCGTTGTTTTGGTACGAACACGTGTACACGGGTACAAAGCCAGTCGTTGGAGTGGTTTTCACCACTCAAAAAAGTAGAAAATACTCACAAGTTTTGAACTGTATAAAAAATCACACCCGTGTGAACTGAGTGGTGTAAGGTCTTATATAGACTGATCAGCTGTGGTCTGACGTAATGTCTGACGTAATGAAATCACACACCCGTGTGAACTGGGTGACGATAGCAACCATGCTCATTTTTTTTGGTACGGACAGACTAACAAAGCCAGTTGTAGGAGTGGTTTACACCACTCAAAAATATTTGAAACTAGAACTGCACTCTGGCGAGTGCCTACTTGCTTGTTGCACAGGCGCAAGCAGAGCGCGCAAGTACTGCTGACGTATATGTCGATCAGTGTCGGGTGGATTAAAGGAAATGCCTCTATGTATTATGTATTTTGTAAGTTGATTAGCGGTATACTGTGGTTACTTTGCGTATGCGTATGTATCGTAGCAGCATATGACGTCAGGGTATAACTGGTATAACTAGCTCACTTATAGCATGTTACGTAGACAGCACTAGAATTGTGTGTGTGTGTGTGTGTGTGTGTGTGTGTGTGTGTGTGTGTGTGTGTGTGTGTGTGTGTGTGTGTGTGTGTGTGTGTGTGTGTGGTGCGTGCGCACAATAAGTGCCCAGTCTGTTGCTATCTGTGACAGTTTTAAATATTTGGAATTTTAGTCCATGAGCCGGACAAGTTTTCATTACGAAATGAGTGGGCAAAACCATACCTATATTAAATTGTTTAGAATGTCAATATAAGTAAATTAATATATGATAACACTTCCACAGGAGCAGCTTTTTCATATTTATCACACATTTTGTTATTTTCACCTATATACATGATGGGTGAATAGGATGAAAAAAATTAAGAACTAGTGATCACCATGAAACTTCCCTAGTTGATTAATTACATAAAAACAATGATTTATTGTATTACAAGTTTTCTGAAATTGTCTTTAAATATGCAAATTAGGCATTATATAGGAAAATATGCCTGATTTCACCTAACTTTCCCGAATCAATATTCAATCCAAATATTGGATTGAATGTTGACAGTCAACATTCTTATTTAATTTTGTTAACATGTCAAAGGTTTTAAACGAGGGAATATTCAATGTCCATATAGTAGCCAATGTATCATCTAACTATAAATGCAAATTCTGTCTGTACAGCTGTACGTTTGTAATCCATGTAACTCCAGAACCGTTCGCCCCACCTACTTCAAATTCGACACACGTGTTCCACACCCCCACAGGGAGTGCAGTGCCCGGTGTCGAGTTGGTCGGACCCATGGTTGTCCAGAACCGCCACAAAAGGCCTCTGCCCGGGCCACTGACATCACAAGGCTCTGCCTCTGCAACTCCATATTTGGGCATGCCTAAATACGGGTTCGTCCCACCGACTTCTGACATCTGCATAGACCCCATATTTGGGCATGCCTGACAAAGATGGGCATAAATGGTGATACCGCTGACATCACTTCTGACATCACGAGCTCAACAGCCAGCTAATAGATGGCAGTTACAGAATACAGATCACCTTTTTTACATGCCAATATGCCCAAAGGTACCCGAGACTACCGCAACTGGATGCGTGACGCACAACAACGTGCACGGAGAGCTGAGTCAGACAAAACACGAGATGCACGCCTAAAGCTGCAAGATCTGTGATTGGTGTCAAATTTGCACACTCAGTCCACGCATCACCCTGTGTCCAACCGACATCATCTATCCATTCACTCTGCCCCGCCAACAGTTTCCAGTCCGACCCTGCTTCGGCATGACTGTCAATATGTCTCAGGGCCAGACACTACACTGTGTTGGGGTCTTCTGCATGAGGGACTTCTTCAGCCATGGCCAGTTCTATGTGGTGGCCAGTAGGGTTAGCAAATCAAGCAGGCATTCTTGCTCGAGATGAAGAGACAAACAAGAAGTGCCAGTTTATCAGCAATGTTGTTTTTAAAGAGGTCCTTACAATATAAGTGCAGTGCCCGGTGTCGAGTCGGTCAGACCCATGGTTGTCCAAAACCGCCACAAAAGTCCTCTGCCCGGGCTCTGTGCAGGGCCCCTGCCCAGGCTCCCACGGACTGGTAAATTCAGTCCTTTATTTCCGAGTGATAATCAGGCCCTCTTCTTGGGGTTGGTTATTGCATGTTTGTAATTTGCACATTGATGTGCATTTCAAGCCATGTCAAGCACGTGCATCCTGGGAGCTTGCATTTTCGACTGCAGCAGCTGCAACACTACATCAGGAGCTGGAGATCCCTGCATCCATTCGACAGTGCGCCAACCATCATCATTTCTGGCCCAGCCATGCTGAACTGGGCTTGGGACTTGCAGGTGTTGTTGAAGACTCCCTCTCCAAATGCCAGCCTGGTAGTTGGCATGCATGGCATGCATGAAAAGACAGTCCTTGCATGGTGTCAGCTGGCTCGACTCAAGTGCCCCACGTTGTGCACAGAAAAGCTGGTTAGTCCGGGAGCCGTGGGGCTGAACGTGGTTTCGTCAGATAAAGTTTCTTTCTCAACTGATTCTTGTAGCTTGGGGTCACCTCTCACAAATTCAAAAGGGTGCCCAGTGATATCCCTTGGGCAAATTTAGTTATTAACCCCTTAATGCCTGAAATACTAACAAATCCCTGAAAATAAAGTTTTATGGTATTTCATGCGAATTACTTGGTCTAAATGCATCAAATTTGCTTTCTACATGCGGATTTGTGGATGTGGATAGGCACAATGTAGTAGATTTATGATGAATGCATTATTAACTAGAACTGCACTCTGTCGAGTGCCTACTTGCTTGTTGCACACAAGTAGGCCTGGCCTACTAGTGCGCAAGCAGAGCGTGCAAGTACTGTCGACCGCTACAAACGTTCAAATCTCAGCCTCTCTGTGAAAGAACGTTTGCAATATTGAATTATTAGGTTTAGCTATTTGCTACGTACCTTGCTTTTGGAGGAAGAAAAGTAGTATTTTGTATGGTAATGGTAAAGTATGGTAATGATTACTTAAGCCTGTTATGGCAGTGGTGTCAGATTACATACATGTATACATAGGGGCATTACCTTTAGTCCACCCAACACTGTAACATGTCATCGTTACGTCACCTTCAATAACCATGAATTACACCCTGGCATTGGTACATATATTCATCACGTCATATGCTCTGTATATGTCTATATGTATGTATATGTAATTTCTGTTGATTAGTGGTATAATGTGGTTACTCGGGTGGTCTGATGCGTATGTCCCTTTAATCCACCCGACACTGAAACATATCATTACGTCACCATCGTAAACCAATTATACCCTGGCATTGGTACATATCTTCATCACGTCATGGGACATACGCTTCGTAGCATGACGGAAAACATACCTGCACGGTCTGCTTCCGTATGTCCCGTGCCAGCATATGATGTCATATCATATGCTGCTAAGGGACATTGGTACATATCTTCATCACGTCATGGGACATACGCTTCGTAGCATGACGGAGAACATACCTGCACGGTCTGCTTCGTGCCAGCATATGACGTCATATCATGTACTGCTAAGGGACATACGCATCGTAGCACCTGACTGATATTACTTGCACGTTCTGCTTGCGCAAGTAATTCATGCATATTAACCCCTTCATGCCTCAAACCCCCAAATCCCATAAAATATATTGTTTAAATGCATCAAATTAGCTTTCTAGAGTGTTTATCCGCATGAGTGGATATGTACAATATATTTGATTTCAGAATAGGGCATTTTTAGATATTAACCCTGTCATGCTTAACACAGCAAAAGCCCATAAAATAGGCCTACAATAATTAATGCAAAAGCAACAAATTTGCATTCCAAAATAAATGCTTATTTGGAAGTGGTCATGTCCATCACACCTCCTTTCCTATGAATTAACTCGATCACTTATTACTTTATTACACTTATTACTTTTATTACTTCATTACACTTATTACTGCAGGTCTTTAGGGCTCAGTGGCCTGATAGATCTGTCTTTCCATCCGAACTACTCTCGGTCTCATGCTGGTGTAAGATGCCCATCAACATTTTGCCACAAAGATGTTTAAAAGTGGGGGATCTATACATTCTCAATTAATCTGTTGGTGGTAGTGCAGCTGGTTTGAAGTACATGCATGACCTTTCCCATTATTTTCTCCCAGACTAGTAGTCTAGTTTCCTCCATAGTTTCCTTAACGGAACAGGACCTGAAGGTCCAGAATGCACTTGCTGGAATGCCTATAGCACAAGATGAGTGTGGAAATCAGACCTGTTTGTAGCTACAGTGATTGGAGGAGATATATCATGATAGGACATGGTATTTCTAGCTGACCCCCGTCTCCCTGGCATCTCTGCTGACTGACCTGATCACAGTAATCACAGTAGACCTATATCTCGAAGATTAGGTAGACATCACTGTCAGACAGGTATGTGGTTGACATCAGCTGGATGGTCCAAAGGTCTGATCCATCAATGACAGTGACATCTGCATCAGCAGCATTCCTCCCGAAGTGACGTCTTCAATGTGGACAATCACTTCTTTTCAATGTACAGTATTTAAATAATCGATTTTCACTCATCTTCTAACACTGTGCTCATGCTTCTAATCTTTTTCTTTTTTCTTGGACTTTGTATTTCTACAACAAACAAAGTGCTGCCTCTTTTCCAATATGCATGTTCATATTTATACCTTGCTTATTCGATGATGCTGTTTATTATTACTGTTCATCGGTGTTGAGGACCCCCTCTAAAATGAGATGATGCATCTCAAGGGGCTTATCCTTTCAATAAAGGTATATACATTTGCATTCCATCCTCTGTGAACATGGCAGTTAAGACTGGTGCCAGCTCATAGGCAAGGCCATCCTCCACATGAACATCACAGTCACTAGACAGGAGTACGATGACCATTGAATAGATATAATTTAGGTCATATATATATTTAGTGTATAATTTGAATTGGATTTGGCTGTTGTTGCCACCATCTTCAACCTGAAAAGAAATATGCTACAGTTTCACTAATACAGATGGTAGAAAGCAGATTTGATACATTTGACTTGATTATTGTGCATACAATCTCATTCTCAAAAGATATATTTTATGGCATGTTGGGGTTTTCAGGCATGAAGGGGTTAATAATATGCATTAATAAATAATGCATTAATCATAAATGTTATACATTAATGTGACTAAATTTGACTGAGGGACTGCCATTGGATTTTTTTGATTTTCGTTTTTTCACGTCATATGAAAGCAGGGAATCATAGCTTCAAATTGGCGATGGCAGGCTCTCAGTCAAATCTGGTCACATTTATACAATGTGGATTGCATATCCACATTCATAAACACTGTAGAAATCAAAGTTGATGCATTTAGACCAAGTATTTTGCATGAAATACCATAAAACTCTATTTTGGGTGGATTCTTTTGTGTTTCGGGCATTAAGGGGCTAATAACAAAAAATGCCCAAGGGATATCACTGGGCACCCTCTTGAATTATTAAGAGGTGACCCCATGCTACAAGAATCAGTTGACAAAAAAACTTTATCTGACGAAACCACGTTCAGCCAAAAATCACCCTTTGGTTCCCGGACTAGGTGGCGTTATGTGTTGATGTCCTCATTCAGCACTTATTTTCAAATTATTCCATTTGTGTGCAGAATTTTGCATTAAAAAGCCATTTAAGCATATATGAAAGTATTGAATAATTAAAATGACTATTCCAATCAATTACCCTACTTGAATTATGCAGAAAGGTGTGATTATAGGTCTCTACACAATAATGGCTCAAACGTTGATCATATATTTTTGTAAGAATGTGTGTGGTAATATAGGTGTCCACATATTCAATGCATGATAACGACCACTAAGCTATGTGTCTGCAATGGTTATCATGCCAAACTGTGAAGTAGAGATGCACAACAAGTAAAAAAAAATCACACCAGCTTTGACCACCCATTTGATTCTATAGCTATGGCCCTGGCTCGTGTTATCACACTATAATAGTGTTTCTGATTATATCTCTAGAGTTACAAAACGTATAAACACATGTTACCACTCATATTAAAGCTTAGAATGGTGAGCAGTTTTCTATAGCCATTAGGAACAGGTTGGTTCTTAGCACACACTTCCAAAATGGGGATATTTGCAAGCCTTATTTTAAATTTCTTAGATGTGTGTGTGCAAAATACTGCATTAAAAGCCCATTTAAGCATATATGGAAGTTTTGTGGAAGTAAAATAACCATTCCAATCGATTCCCCATATTTGAATTATGCAGAAAAGTGGTTTCATTGGTCTCTGCACAAAGTAAGGTTCAAAAGTTGTTCATATATGTGTTGTCACAATTTGCATGTGGCAATATAGGGGTGCATGTATTCAATGCATGATAACTACCACTAAGCTGCTAGTCTGCGATTGTTATCATACAAAAATGTGAAGTAGAGATGTACAGCTAGTCAAAAATTCAAACAAGAATTTGCCCACCCATTTCGTAATTAACGCGCAAATTAGGGGGGTCTGGCTCATGGACTATTTGTCAGAACAAGTCTGAACGTGACTGTTTGGTGGACACTGGACAGGGACCTATAAAGTTGCCTCCTCTCTGTTTAAGGTCCACCCTTTATACCAAGACTCTTCTCTGGCTGACGTCTCTTCAACACTTTGAAACAGGTAACTATGCTTTTATGTTATTGTTATTATGACATGTAATGATTGATAGAGAATATACAGTAGAGCTGTCATTAAGACCTGATTCTTCAAAAAGCTTTCTAAATCATTCTACATAAATACTTACTAAATCGAGAGTTCTCAGACTTTTTGCTGCCAAGGCAAGGACCCCCAAAAATATACATCCATATAGGAGACGTTAGCTTTATACTTTTGGTAAACAGTGTACACACAATGGTTTGTATTCCTTAAGGTGCTTGTATTCCATTTGACATCCTTCTCCTGTCACAGCAGCTCACACATCTCGCTGCTGTGTTTGCACATTGTTGTACTTCACCCAACAGATATGGGAGTTTTTTGTCATTAGTCATGTTTTCAAACTGTCTTGGTACAGTGGGCAGACGGTTAGGAAGTGTAGCTCAGTCTCTACCTCGTTTTGTGTGCAGTGGGTGCACAGTCTATCTATCTATCTATCTATCTATCTATCTATCTATCATCATTTCAACAGTAGGCCTACACATCTCCTTGTTCCAAAACAAGGCCTTCATTGAAGATCAGCCGAACAACCCTCCCACAGACATACAGCTTAAGGACGTATTCCTCGTTACCCGGGAAAGTATTTAGCCGATCTGCCCTTTCTGCCACACGGAGACAGCGTTTTTGGGGACTTAACCGGCCCTTTTTGAAACCACCTCCCAGAGTGGCAAACTTTGGAGACTCGACTTTGTCGCATCCGTGTGTACAGCGAATGCCATATCTCTTTCCTGAGCCGGTGATGTCATGGTCCCCTCGCCCCCTCCAAACTAACCATTTGTTCATGAAGTGTTAATGGTTTATTTCACCATAACCACTTACATAAGTATCACAGCTATTTTATATTTGCACATAATGTCTATAAATTTAAATCTCTAAGTCACAATGCGTCACGCCGCCCCTCGTTGTGAGCTTTAAGATCTGCAAACTATGAATCTCATGCTTATGTAATGTATACTTTGTAGCCTATACTTCTGGCAGAAGAGGGTAGTTATGAGAATATTAGTAGGCCTATATGTAAAATCATTACAATTGTAATGAGTAATGAAATTATCAGCTGCAGTTGATTATGCATTCACATGCATTTTACAGGCCGTGCATAATATAGGCCATCTACAGGCCGGGCATGTGTACTACAGCTACCTCTGAGACCGCACCGATGCAACTCATTGCAACACGCAAGTCCTTGTGACCATGGTAAGTTGCGACACACACACACATGAAGTGAACTCACAAAATCACAATACAAACTCTGTGTGTGTGTGCGTGTGTGTGTGTGTGTGTCAGTGACGACGACTACGTGGGGGCTGCGGGGCTCGAACCCCCTTGATGATTTTAGGGTATTTCTAGTTTTTCTACATTCCTAACACCTCCCCCCGCCCCTGGGCATGCTCGGCCGGTCTGGGGGCGGGGGGTTGCCGGTCCTCCCTCAGATCCTGTGTGAAATGACCCAGCGAAAACGGGACCTTGGGGGGGGGGGGGGTCTGGGGGGGCATGCTTGCGTGGCGTGCCGACGATTACAAGAACACACACTGTGTGTGTGTGTGTGCTCACAATAAGTGCCCAGTCTGTTGCCATCTGTGACAGTTTTAAATATTTTGAATTAGTCAGTTTGGTGGACACTGGACAGGGACCACCCTTTATTAGCCTGGCGCAGCCACACTAAACCCGCCCCTATTGCATATATGCCAGGCCCAGCGCAGTGGTATATTAGTATCGCAACGCGAGGCTAACCCTTTATACCAAGACTCTTCTCTGGCTGACGTCTCTTCAACACTTTGAAACAGGTAACTAATGCTTTTATGTTATTGTTATTATGACATGTAATGATTGATAGAGAATATACAGTAGAGCTGTCATTAAGACCTGATTCTTCAAAAAGCTTTCTAAATCATTCTACAGAATTACTTACTACATCGAGAGTTCAGACTTTTTGGTGCCAAGGACCCTCAAGAATGATGATTTTTTTTGTTCAATTTCTTTACAAAAATGTTCCAAAAATAGCAGATGTACAAGCACGCAGAGTGGCACTAATTGTGCATGTGAGCTTGTATGTTTGGCTTCTCGCAAGAACCACCCACGCGCACAATGATGTCAATTTCCAATATATATTTTTTACTTCTTGGATCCAAATATTGTACGGTACTTTTACTCCACTACGAAAAGTTACTACAAAAGTTACAATCAAAGTTACTATTTTGATTGTTATTACCCACTTCACGTCCATGGGTAAGAGATCCAGTAGAACTAAACGACAAGTCATTTTATGTTTGGGTAAGCTCTGTAAATGTCAGACGTACTTGCTTACGCGACGCATTGTGAGCTTGTAGACTAGAGGGAAGTAGGGGGAGCACCCCCTCCCCCCAGGCACAGCCACCCCCCGGACAGGAGTGGGGAAAAAAATAATACAAAAATAATAATTTCAAACCAAAAGCCCTCAATGAATTGCATTGAATTGAATGGGGCTATGGGGTGTTGTGCTAATTCGCTTATTTCCATCACTCAAAAATCAATATTTCGATGGAAATAAGCAAATTAGCACAAAAACCCAACCCCCATTGAGGGCTTATGGTAGGGGAAATAGCCAATAATGCACTTTTGCACGAAATAATACCTGGACCTCTTTGGTGGGGATGTAACAACTACAAATAAAAGTAAGAAAGCCTTCTAGTATGGAATTCTCCTTTAAAAAAAACATTACTCTTGAAACTAACAAATGAGTGAGATAGAGGCAGCGAATTAACACATGATTGACCATGTTTATTAAGCTACTACTAATGAGACAAGACATCAGTTAAATGAGTTTGGGAACAGACGGCATGACACAAAAGACATATAGTGTACAACTATGCAGTGACAGTGAATAAAGGGAACTTGGAAAGACGGTCCTTTCTGACATATTCTGTTGTAATTATTTGTCTCATCAGCAAGAACTGAACAGTGATGGTGAAGAAAGAGAACTTTTGGAAAGACGTTTGCAGACAAACCACAAGTCATTTGACTAGACATTTCCAGCACAGACTGTAACTGAAAAGGAAATA
This sequence comes from Electrona antarctica, assembly GCF_951216825.1. Lineage (NCBI taxonomy): Eukaryota > Metazoa > Chordata > Actinopteri > Myctophiformes > Myctophidae > Electrona > Electrona antarctica. Next base: position 4,615,536 of record NC_136809.1, on the reverse strand, counting down.
ACCTAAAAGGAACTGAACATTTCAACCATTTTGCCTTATCATCAAGTCAGGCGCAATCATCAGTATGTTAATCATAAATAATGTTTTTATTAGTATTATTTGATGTGCATTACACTTTTTTCATAATTATAGCCTACACATTTGAATTAGCGGTCTATAATAAGATGAAAAGGCAAGGGCTAAATAGATGTCATGCCCTTCTGTTCTTCTTGAATTAGCCCCCCTTTAAAATGTGTAGCACACAGGCACTATATGGCACATTATGAGTCCATTCGTATACATTTAGCCGGGCTAGCTATATATAATTATTTACCATTAATTTTGACCATTGTAATTTTGTAAAATTGATCAAAATGTCCATCACAAGCTGGCATGGTGATGACCCCTGGTCTGTTCATATAACTGGCATGGTGATGACCTCCTGGTCTGTTCATATAACTGGCATGGTGATGACCTCCTGGTCTGTTCATATAACTGGCGTGGTGATGACCTCCTGGTCTGTTCATATAACTGGCATGGTGATGACCTCCTGGTCTGTTCATATAACTGGCGTGGTGATGACCCCTGGTCTGTTCATATAACTGGCGTGGTGATGACCTCCTGGTCTGTTCATATAACTGGCATGGTGATGACCTCCTGGTCTGTTCATATAACTGGCATGGTGATGACCCCTGGTCTGTTCATATAACTGGCATGGTGATGACCCCTGGTCTGTTCATATAACTGGCATGGTGATGACCTCCTGGTCTGTTCATATAACTGGTGTGGTGATGACCTCCTGGTCTGTTCATATAACTGGCGTGGTGATGACCCCTGGTCTGTTCATACAACTGGCATGGTTATGACCCCTGGTCTGTTCATATAACTGGCATGGTGATGACCTCCTGGTCTGTTCATATAACTGGCGTGGTGATGACCTCCTGGTCTGTTCATATAACTGGCATGGTGATGACCTCCTGGTCTGTTCATATAACTGGCATGGTGATGACCCCTGGTCTGTTCATATAACTGGTGTGGTGATGACCTCCTGGTCTGTTCATATAACTGGCATGGTGATGACCCCTGGTCTGTTCATATAACTGGCATGGTGATGACCCCTGGTCTGTTCATATAACTGGCATGGTGATGACCTCCTGGTCTGTTCATATAACTGGCATGGTGATGACCCCTGGTCTGTTCATATAACTGGCATGGTGATGACCTCCTGGTCTGTTCATATAACTGGCATGGTGATGACCTCCTGGTCTGTTCATATAACTGGCATGGTGATGACCCCTGGTCTGTTCATACAACTGGCATGGTTATGACCCCTGGTCTGTTCATATAACTGGCATGGTGATGACCTCCTGGTCTGTTCATATAACTGGCATGGTGATGACCCCTGGTCTGTTCATATAACTGGCATGGTGATGACCCCTGGTCTGTTCATATAACTGGTGTGGTGATGACCTCCTGGTCTGTTCATATAACTGGCATGGTGATGACCCCTGGTCTGTTCATATAACTGGCATGGTGATGACCCCTGGTCTGTTCATACAACTGGCATGGTGATGACCTCCTGGTCTGTTCATATAACTGGCATGGTGATGACCTCCTGGTCTGTTCATATAACTGGCATGGTGATGACTCCTGGTCTGTTCATATAACTGGCATGGTGATGACCCCTGGTCTGTTCATATAACTGGCATGGTGATGACCTCCTGGTCTGTTCATATAACTGGCGTGGTGATGACCTCCTGGTCTGTTCATATAACTGGCATGGTGATGACCTCCTGGTCTGTTCATATAACTGGCATGGTGATGACCTCCTGGTCTGTTCATATAACTGGCATGGTGATGACCTCCTGGTCTGTTCATATAACTGGCATGGTGATGACCCCTGGTCTGTTCATATAACTGGCATGGTGATGACCTCCTGGTCTGTTCATATAACTGGCATGGTGATGACCCCTGGTCTGTTCATATAACTGGCATGGTGATGACCTCCTGGTCTGTTCATATAACTGGCATGGTGATGACTCCTGGTCTGTTCATATAACTGGCATGGTGATGACCCCTGGTCTGTTCATATAACTGGCATGGTGATGACCTCCTGGTCTGTTCATATAACTGGCATGGTGATGACCTCCTGGTCTGTTCATATAACTGGCATGGTGATGACCTCCTGGTCTGTTCATATAACTGGCATGGTGATGACCTCCTGGTCTGTTCATATAACTGGCATGGTGATGACCCCTGGTCTGTTCATATAACTGGCATGGTGATGACCTCCTGGTCTGTTCATATAACTGGCATGGTGATGACCCCTGGTCTGTTCATATAACTGGCATGGTGATGACCTCCTGGTCTGTTCATATAACTGGCATGGTGATGACTCCTGGTCTGTTCATATAACTGGCATGGTGATGACCCCTGGTCTGTTCATATAACTGGCATGGTGATGACCTCCTGGTCTGTTCATATAACTGGCGTGGTGATGACCTCCTGGTCTGTTCATATAACTGGCGTGGTGATGACCTCCTGGTCTGTTCATATAACTGGCATGGTGATGACTCCTGGTCTGTTCATATAACTGGCATGGTGATGACCCCTGGTCTGTTCATATAACTGGCATGGTGATGACCCCTGGTCTGTTCATATAACTGGCGTGGTGATGACCTCCTGGTCTGTTCATATAACTGGCATGGTGATGACTCCTGGTCTGTTCATATAACTGGCATGGTGATGACCCCTGGTCTGTTCATATAACTGGCATGGTGATGACCCCTGGTCTGTTCATATAACTGGCATGGTGATGACCTCCTGGTCTGTTCATATAACTGGCATGGTGATGACCTCCTGGTCTGTTCATATAACTGGCATGGTGATGACCTCCTGGTCTGTTCATATAACTGGCATGGTGATGACCCCTGGTCTGTTCATATAACTGGCATGGTGATGACCCCTGGTCTGTTCATATAACTGGCATGGTGATGACCTCCTGGTCTGTTCATATAACTGGCATGGTGATGACCTCCTGGTCTGTTCATATAACTGGCATGGTGATGACCTCCTGGTCTGTTCATATAACTGGCATGGTGATGACCTCCTGGTCTGTTCATATAACTGGCATGGTGATGACCTCCTGGTCTGTTCATATAACTGGCATGGTGATGACCTCCTGGTCTGTTCATATAACTGGCATGGTGATGACCTCCTGGTCTGTTCATATAACTGGCATGGTGATGACCTCCTGGTCTGTTCATATAACTGGCATGGTTATGACCCCTGGTCTGTTCATATAACTGGCATGGTGATGACCCCTGGTCTGTTCATATAACTGGCGTGGTGATGACCCCTGGTCTGTTCATATAACTGGCATGGTGATGACCTCCTGGTCTGTTCATATAACTGGCTTGGTGATGACCCCTGGTCTGTTCATATAACTGGCATGGTGATGACCCCTGGTCTGTTCATATAACTGGCATGGTGATGACCCCTGGTCTGTTCATATAACTGGCGTGGTGATGACCCCTGGTCTGTTCATATAACTGGCATGGTGATGACCCCTGGTCTGTTCATATAACTAGCATGGTGATGACCTCCTGGTCTGTTCATATAACTGGCGTGGTGATGACCCCTGGTCTGTTCATATAACTGGCATGGTGATGACCCCTGGTCTGTTCATATAACTGGCATGGTGATGACCCCTGGTCTGTTCATATAACTGGCGTGGTGATGACCCCTGGTCTGTTCATATAACTGGTGTGGTGATGACCCCTGGTCTGTTCATATAACTGGCATGGTGGTGACCCCTGGTCTGTTCATATAACTGGCATGGTGATGACCCCTGGTCTGTTCATATAACTGGCGTGGTGATGACCCCTGGTCTGTTCATATAACTGGTGTGGTGATGACCCCTGGTCTGTTCATACAACTGGCATGGTTATGACCCCTGGTCTGTTCATATAACTGGCGTGGTGATGACCTCCTGGTCTGTTCATATAACTGGCGTGGTGATGACCTCCTGGTCTGTTCATATAACTGGCGTGGTGATGACCTCCTGGTCTGTTCATATAACTGGCGTGGTGATGACCCCTGGTCTGTTCATATAACTGGCATGGTTATGACCCCTGGTCTGTTCATATAACTGGCATGGTGATGACCTCCTGGTCTGTTCATATAACTGGCGTGGTGATGACCTCCTGGTCTGTTCATATAACTGGCGTGGTGATGACCTCCTGGTCTGTTCATATAACTGGCGTGGTGATGACCCCTGGTCTGTTCATATAACTGGCATGGTTATGACCCCTGGTCTGTTCATATAACTGGCATGGTGATGACCTCCTGGTCTGTTCATATAACTGGCATGGTGATGACCTCCTGGTCTGTTCATATAACTGGCATGGTGATGACCCCTGGTCTGTTCATATAACTGGCGTGGTGATGACCTCCTGGTCTGTTCATATAACTGGCGTGGTGATGACTCCTGGTCTGTTCATATAACTGGCGTGGTGATGACCCCTGGTCTGTTCATATAACTGGCATGGTGATGACCCCTGGTCTGTTCATATAACTGGCATGGTGATGACCCCTGGTCTGTTCATATAACTGGCGTGGTGATGACCTCCTGGTCTGTTCATATAACTGGCGTGGTGATGACCTCCTGGTCTGTTCATATAACTGGCATGGTGATGACCCCTGGTCTGTTCATATAACTGGCATGGTGATGACCCCTGGTCTGTTCATATAACTGGCATGGTGATGACCCCTGGTCTGTTCATATAACTGGCATGGTGATGACCTCCTGGTCTGTTCATATAACTGGCGTGGTGATGACCCCTGGTCTGTTCATACAACTTGCGTGTGGAGAGAGGGAAAGTAAAAGCCACTTTCCCCGCGTGAAAATGCATGAAAATGCGTGGGCACGCGCATTTTGCGGCGCACGCTTACACGTGCGCACCCCTTCCTAAACGTTCAGTACCTCCTACTGTAAATACCTTCCTGTGGCCCTGTGTAGATCTGCTATTTTCAGCATCAACCAGGTGTAAAATCAGGCCTTACGACACCACTCACAGCTCATGTGATGACACACAAATGGGGAGCAAACGAATTTGCAGGGGATCCTTTAGGGGGCTCCAGGGGGTCCCTACCTAAACGTGTTGATACAGCGTCGTAATCAGTATCACTTCAACCCAATATGATGTACATCGGGATTATGAAAAAAATAGGCGATCTACAAGCTCACAACGTTGTGTGCTTGCTATATATATATATATATATATATATATATATATATATATATATATGTGTGTACCGATGAGACAATTTGGCCAATATCGATATCCGATATAATTAATTGCTATTATGGCCGATAACTGATATAACCGATGTTGATATGATCTCATTATATATTAAAAAAATATAATTCTTTTGGCCATTCTGAAAAAAGGCTGAATTTGAAAAAAAGCAATGCCTCTTTATTCCAAAACTAGGGATGCACCGTTATTGAAATGGTGGCTCATATCCCAATAAACAGCTTGAATGTAGTATTTTTTTTTTAAATGTTCCAACTATTGACTCTTTCGAAAGCTTCCCCAGAAAACACTGATATAATTTGCAGCCTTCATCGTCACAAAAGGCTTTTTCTGGCTTTTTTAAATGTATTTTTCACATAATTATAATAAAATTAAATATCTGCTAAATCCGATATATTATTTTACCGATTACAGATTAATTGGTGTGCCGATTAATCTCCCATCACTAATTGTTTGTTCCAAAACAAAGCATGTATACCTTATATTAATTGTTTTGTTACGTTTAGGTTTCAGGACGATGGAGAATATGACCACACCTGCTGTTTATCACGATGCTGGGGCTAAGGATGAAGAATATGACTGGGATAAATTCTTCAAATCCGTCGACATCATGTCCGCGGTCATCTACAGCCTGGTGTGTGTGCTCGGCGTGTTGGGGAACGGTATGGTCATCTGGGTGACGGGCTTCAGGATGAAGAAAACCGTCAACACCGTTTGGTACCTCAATCTCGCTGTAGCCGACTTCCTGGCTACAGCCTTCCTGCCCCTGAACATCACACAGAGAGCTCTGGACAACCGCTGGCCTTTTGGCTGGTTCATGTGCAAAATGGACAGTATGGTTTTCTATATGAACATGTATGCCAGTATCTACATTCTGGTGCTGATCAGTGTGGACAGATGTGTGAGTGTGGTTTGGCCATTGACCCAGAACCACCGCACCGTCAGAAACGCATCCTTGGTCAGTCTGGGTGTCTGGGTGATGGCTTTGGCTCTCAGCATCCCTCACGTAATCTCTAAGGAGTTGGATTTTGGATTGTGCTGGGACTATCCTGAACCCCCCCTGGTCATCACTAACCTCCTCGTGGGATTCGTGTTTCCCTTCTTCGTCATCGTCTCCTGCTATTCTGTCTTCATCTACCGGATCAGGAAGATCTACCGGATCAGTAGGAGCTCCATCAGATCAAGTCGCCCCTTCAAGAACGTAGCAGCTATTATCGCCGCGTTTTTCCTGTGCTGGACCCCCTTTCACATCATACGACTGATTTATGTTGTGGTGACAAAAAAAGGTGAGACACTGGGTGTTGTGCTCGAGTTCGGGGTCCCCATATCCCTCACCCTGGCGCTTCTCAACAGCTGCCTGAACCCGCTGCTGTACGCGTTCATGGGTCGGGATATCAAGCAGTTCTGCGGGTCCATCCTAGAGCATCTGGAGAAAGCCTTCGCTGAAGATCAGCCGAACAACACTCCCACAGAACAACAGCTTCAGTAGGTGTCCACATGAGGACGTATTCCTCGTTACCCGGGCAAGTATTTAGCCGATCTGCCCTTTCTGCCACACGGAGACGGCGTTTTTGGGGACTTAACCGGCCCTTTTGGAAACCACCTCCCAGAGTGGCAAACTTTGGAGACGCGACTTTGTCGTCTCTGTGTGTACAGCGAATGCCGTCTCTTTCCTGAGCCGGTGATGTCATAGTCCCCTCGCCCCCTCCAAACTAACCATTTGTTCATGAAGTGTTAATGGTTTATTTCACCATAACCACTTACATAAGTATCACAGCTATTTTATATTTGCACATAATGTCTATAAATCTCTAAGTCACAATGCGTCACGCCGCCCCTCGTTGTGAGCTTTAAGATCTGCAAAACTATGAATCTCATGCTTATGTAATGTATACTTTGTAGCCTATACTATACACACAGAGAAAAGGCTTCAGAACACACAGAGAAAAGGCTTCAGAACCCACAGAGAAAACCCCAGACCACAGAAAACCCACTGAATGTTCAAAGTTCAGGTTTTTTGGATGTAACTATGAGGTCATACAACCTAAAAGAAAAACCTTCAATGTTTGAGTTCTTATGTTTTCGCCTCCTTTTATTCCTCCATTTATGAATAACAACAACACCATAATATGGAGCTTTATGCAAAATAATTGTTTCACCATGTCAATAAAGTTACATCTTTACACTGTAAACCAGTGTAAAGTGTTAATAAATATTCTTAATTCAGATTTCAGATTGTGTCATTATTTTGTACACACGGTCATAAACAGTGGTGGAAGAAGTACTCGATACTTTGAATTGTAAGTAAAGGTATAGCAATACCACAATCTAAAGATCCTCTCCATCCATCCATCTTCAACCGCTTATCCGTAGTTGGGTCGTGGGGGCAACAGCTGCACCCGAGAGCTCCAGGCTTCCCTCTGCAAGCAAAGATACTCTGTTACAACTAAAAGGCCTGTGTTTCAAATGTTATTAGTAAAAGTGCAAGTATTGGCATCAAAATACTGAAAGGTTTGAAAATAGCCTATATGTATAAAATAGGGCTGAAGTGGTTAATGTATGTCTTCAAAGTAACTAGTAACTAAAGTTTTCACATAACTAAAGGTACATTTGCTTCTGAGACGTATAGTGAGTAGAAGTAAAAGTATTTCAATTTGGAAATACCTCAACATTGTACTTAAGTACAGTACTAGAGTAAATGTACTTAGTTACTTTACATCAGTTGATCGAAAAATATTTGATCCTGTGACACAAAATAGAACTTTGATGTCTCCCCGGGACCCAGACTATAGTGAAAATAGCAGATCTACAAGCCCTGTAACAGTGGAGGAATATTTTTACAATAGTCACTGTACGGTTATAATTAAACTGTGCCTTTTCAAGGCTTTGTTTAACTCACCCACCGTAAGGGAGCTGTTAGATGATAACTATTTACAATTTACAATTTAGGCATTTATCAGACGCTCTTAATCCAGAGCGATTTACATTAAGCAAGAACAAAAAAGCATGGGAATACATCACATATATAAAAAGCATTTATCATGAAACATGCGTAAGCTAAGAACGTATAACTAGAACATATCTATATAATGACACTACATATAAACTATACATATATACTATACTATGCTATACATATGTACTATGACGTGCTATGACTACATACAATGCAATTATAGTGCTGTCTACATAACATGCTAAGTGCTATCTAAGGGGCTAGGGTAAGTGCTATGGGCCATGATGGAGTCTGAAAAGGTGGGTTTTCTGACTACGGCGGAAGATTGGGAGTGATGCTGCAGTTCTGATTGCAACAGGAAGTGCATTCCACAGTTTTGGAGCCAGAAGGGAAAAGAGTTTGGGACGTGTGGAGCGTTGTCCCGGCGTTTTTAGTGAGGGTACCTTCAGCTTCAGGTGTAAACTTCAGGTGTAAACTCCAAAGATATTACACTCACTCACTCACTCACTCACTCACTCACTCAAAATATGTCATAATGTCCGCAAACAACCAACTTGTCTTTTTTCCATCTATTTTCTAGTAAACACACACATTCACGAAACATACATTCTTCTACTATAGTGTGTACATTTAAGTCCTACATGTCGTTCTGACCCGTGCTCTAGTAGATAGCATTTGGTAGCAACAAATCGTATGCTATTAGCTAAATATGATAGCAACGAGTTGAGAGAGTCAGTCAGGTAATTAACTGTAAACATAGAAGAACAATATACAAACTATTAGTTCACAGATGTAGCGACTGCATAAACGTAACATAATGACTGCAGAACAGTTGAAGACATATAATAACACATGTATAAGCAATAGCAGGGCTTCTCTGATCACCAACGTACACATTTGATATGATATGATATGATATAGTAGGCTACTATTGTCAGTTTGCACTGAAATTTGTCTTTTTTAGCCCTCCGTTAGCTTCCGCCACTAGCATCCATAGGCCTCCCATTGTAGAAACAGCGGTACACGTGGTATTTTACAATGGCTGGGAGGTGTAGGCAGACCCGATAAGCTGGGGCCTCGAGTGGCTTATTGCTTTTCTAAAACGGTTACAAACATATAGCAATATTAACCTAATAAAACTATTAAATTCACAAAAGTAGCTACGCTTTGAGCCACCAGAGCGAGCCACATCACTTCCTTGTTTTGCAAGTAGACTATGTGACGGGAGAATAGCCCTTGATGTCTTTACGGGGCTGCCTGGAGCCACACATTCACAGTCATATGAGCCGGGCGGTGCTTAGACGCCCGAACGGCATGGGTTCGTAAGGCAAGCGCTCCCCTTCCCCAGTACAGCTACAGAGATGCGGAATCAGCTGCGGATGATATAAAGTGATTGAAGGTGTGGTTTATCGGTGAAATTTACAACGGTCACGTGACGGTAACCAGCCAATCAGAATCAAGTATTGGGACTAACCGTTTTCAAAAAAATATCTGCCGGCAGAAACTAGACGCACCTGCAGCAGAGGAGCCTGATTAATGTATTATACATTGTTGTGTTTAATCTCATAGTATCTGTCTTGAATGAATGGATAGTTTATTTCAGTCATTATAGCATATAGGCCTATACATAGATAATTACAACAAACCTTCGGTCCAAATAAAACCGAAAAGGTGTAGGCTGAAGCCGTAGCTCATAATGCCTACCCTTTTTATCTGGTATTATAATAATACAAGTCATAACAAAAGAACAAACAAATAACAAACCTTCGACACAACATACAAAACAAAGGGACATTTGGTCGCATCAGTTGGTTTCGATAATGAGTTATAAAAGGTTTCTAATAAACGTTTTATATTTCTCACCTATATTATCTTTAAACATTGTCTTAACCCATTTTGGGCGGGAACCCCTTTTTTATGTTGTACTTTAGCTGTTGAAAAATAGCAGATCTACAAATTCATAGCGCAGCGCCGAGTGCCACGCTACGAGCTTGTAGATCTGTTATTTTTTGAAAAATCATGAAAATGTGGCGCAAATCTTTGAATATATATTCTTTCAGAGCGAACGCTTTTAATTCAAATCTTTGCTTCTGGGGGGGAGGGGGGGGGGGGTCCCTGGAACAACATATTTTCACATGGGGGTCGACGGCCAAATACAGATAATTGTGGGTGTCCTTGACATGAAATATTGAGAACCACTGATATAGAAACATTAGGTTTTTCAGAAAACTGTCATGAATTAGACTTTTTTAGATTTTTTTAAAGGCCGGGGTTCTTTAGGGGGTTTGAACAGAAACGCAGCAGCATCGATGTTTCCTGTCCCCCTCACTCTCGTGGTCAGCTCTCCAGAGCGCTGTCGGTCTCTTGTTAGTTTCACACCTGCCATCTTCCTGCCTGTACGAAACAACAGTTTTAAAGTTGCCCACCCCTGAACCACACTGACGTATTATTACACATCCTGTCCTCAGTATAGAGCTCTGAGACGCCGATCGAGGCTTGTTCAGTTGAAGAGTGCAGTCTGGATATCAGCAGCACCACAACCATGCTGTAGCTATACTGTCCTACACACAGTCTGGATAACGGCAGCACCACAGACATATACTGTAGCTACTGTCGGTCCGACACACAGATATGGATAAAACATGGATACTGGTCTACTTGCTGTGGAGCTCAGGTACAGTCGGCACTTTATAGTTTTAACTCCTGTTTTTTGATTGATTGATTGATTGATTGATTGATTGAAATATGTATTAACAGTTTGCAGAATTACAGTACATTTCAAGCACAACTCAATACAAAGACTGTTGCAGGGACTCAGGGAGTGTGTTTTAATGTCTGTGTGTGACAGTAAAGGCTGTGGAGTATATGCAGTTCTGAGATATGGCACTGACTATGCAGAATACTATAATGTATTACATGTAATATATATATATATATATAGTACGCACGCACATGCACGCGCGCACACACACACACACACACACACACACACACACACACACACACACACACACACACACACACACACACACACACACACACACACACACACACACACACACACACACACACACACACACACACACACACACACACACACACACACACACACACACACACACACACACACACACACTTTTTCAACAGGAGAGAGAGAGAGATTCTCCTCTCTCCACCTAAGCGCTGCTTAGTGTTTCCAATTGTCAGTATAGGCCTATACTTTACCTCTACTCGTCTCGGAGGCAAATATTGTACTTTTGCTCCACTACAATTATTTGACAACTTTTATAGTTACTAGTTATACTTTGTAGATCTGAATTCGTATTATTACAAAACATGCATTAAGCACTTCAGCCCTATTTAGGGTGAGGGGGGTGAGAGGGCCTGCTACTAGCCACAGTGGCTGGTGGTACGAGCCCCCCCCCCCCCCCCCCCCCCCCCCCCAATTTATCACTTAAGTTGCTATTCAAAATTCATAATATTCGACCATATAGGCCTAATACTGCCCTGACACAATGTGGGACAGGGTCTCCATTTGTGGGACGCCTGAACATTCTTGGAAACGAGGTACTGTCCCACGCAAAGGGGGACATCTGGTCACCCTAGACCAGGGGTGGGAAACTGGCGGCCCCCACCTTAACTTAATGTGGCCCTTAGGTTAATGTCAGAATACTGATATAATATTGGTTTCAAAACTGCCTCCCCCTGGCCAGCCGGGGCGCCTGATGGAGGGGAAAGGAACTGGTTGGAATAACGTGTTCCTTCCACGCGCTACGTCCAACCAGGGAAAATTAACTATATTAACATCCCTAGTAGGCTACATTGTTAAGGTTTTTCTCAATTTGTCTATTTAGGAAAAGATAGCAATTAAGTTTACTTTGTGTTGATGTTGTCAATATGTGTATTTTTGTGTATGTACTAGTGTGCACTGCAGGATCGGGGCCCGTCCCAAAGATAGCCTGTATCAGAGCCAGCCGCTAATACGCTTCGCCACTGACCGGACTTTTACTTGCAGTATCGATATTGATGATTTTACTTAAAGCGCAAATAACATGCATTTTAAAACTACTTTTAATATTTCATATCATATTGTCTATGTTATTTCTAATGGTTTGAGCCTCAATCACCACTCTGATATAACCAGGCCTTGTCATTTCTTGCTGGACTTTGAAAGCTGTTTTAGCTGCAGTACCACAATGTCCTGAGGTGGTGGGGGTGCTGATATGCAGATTATTTAATATTTGAGTCATTATAATACTGATGCTAGATAAAACCAGGCTTGTTTCCATTCCATGCCAGCTTGGAAAATCAACAATGGTGGACATTGTAAACAAAGTGGAAATGCAAATTTGGAACTGAAGACTGAAGAAGAGGAGGAATTATACAAAGTAGGGTGACATTGATGACATCACGATGAGGCCAAAATCAGTTGAGCTGTTCCTGAGAGCAATTTCCATTAAAGCACCTATATGATATGAAAGCCTGATTGTTCAAAATTGGTTATTTGTGGGGATAGAAAACACATATGGGAGCCGCAAAAACACAAAACATTTTTGAAAAAGTTGAATTTTATGTTATAGGTCCTTTAAGTAAATACATGTAGTAGTTTTTCCACCACTGCTCTCTACAGAGACAACAATCACACCTCAAAGATCATGGATTCTCTGTTGACCTTTAACTCGAGTCCCACAGCTTGCTCTACTCTGAACCCAGAGAAAGGCAACCTGGCATATTCATCAGGACAAAGTTAGCTCTAAATTAGCTAAAGATGAGAAAGATGACGTTGTTGTATAGGCTTGGTTGTGGATTTGTGAAACAGAGTTTGTGTCATGATTTTGTGGTATACGACATTTTACAATTTAGGCATTTAGCAGACGCTCTTAATCCAGAGCGATTTAGATTAAGCAAGAACAAAAACATGGCGATACATCACATACATAAAGACTATAGTTGTGATGAATCATAAGCTAAGAACATAAGAGTGGAATATCTATATAATTAAACTAAAGTATGCATATCCTACTATATAGTGCTATGTCTACATAAAATGGCATCTAAGTTACAAACGTTGAGCGTTTGCATTCGCCTGTAAGGTCGTTGGGCTAGGGCGAGTGCTACAGCAAGGGCTGTATGGGCCAAGATGGAGTCTGAAAAAGGTTTTCAGACTACGGCGGAAGATTAGGAGTGAGTCTGCAGTTCTGATTGTAATGGGAAGTGCATTCCATAGTTTTGGAGCCGGAAGGGAGAAGAGTTTGGGACGTGTGGAGCGTTGTCCCGGCGTTGTTAGTGAAGGTACTGCCAGCTTCCCAGCGTTGGCTGACCTGAGTGCGCGGGAGTGTTTGTGGGGTTCGATCAGACTTGCAAGATATGGGGGAGCCATGCCTTTGGTTGCTTTGAATGCCAGCATCAGAGTTTTGTAATCTGTGCGGGCAGCGACCAGGAGCCAATGGAGGGAGCGGAGAAGGGGGAGGGGCAGCTAGCGACCGGGAGCCAATGGAGGGAGTGGAGAAACGGTGGAGACGTGAGAATTTTGGCTGGTTGAAGACCAATTCGGATGAATTGGAGAGGCTTACGTGCGCATGCCGGTAGGCCAGTAAGGACGTGGTAAGATTTGGCCTGATTAGTATTGCTGTTTTCTACTCCAGGGGTTCCCAAACTATGGTGCGTGCACCCCTTGTGGTGCGCAAACGCCTTCTAGGGGGTGCGTGACATGAAAAGGGTAATGGCGGTTTTATGGTGTTATTTAGCAGCACAAACGGCAAAATCGGGTAAACCACTGTTGTAAGGAGATGTATAGACCAGCTACAGCAGCTGCATGTCTCTCAGTGCACTGACATTCTGTGATTATTTGCCAGAATCATATTACATGTTTTTTTATAATTTTCGGCCAAATACAACAAGACATAGCGCTGGGGTGCATCAGCTAGGTCAGGAGGTAACAGGGGGTGCATCAGCTAGGTCAGGAGGTAACAGGGGGTGCATCAGCTAGGTCAGGAGGTAACAGGGGGTGCATCAGCTAGGTCAGGAGGTAACAGGGGGTGCATCAGCTAGGTCAGGAGTTAACAGGGGGTGCATCAGCTAGGTCAGGAGTTAACAGGGGGTGCACGGACAATGCGGAACGAAAACACAGTGCAGAGCAAGTTGTAGTCCAAACAAACCCCCCCGTCCACTTGCATTGGGCTCAATTTCCCAGAAGCCCTAGCAGCCCAGATGATGACTTGATTTCCGGTTTCATCATCATAACGTGACGGCCTCGTCACCAGGTCCCGGATAAATGCGCTGTTTCTTTTTAATTATTTTAAAACGGAAAATTAAACGCATTAAACAAATGTCGGGGATAGCGTTTTACGCGCGGTGGAACCCTGGATTAAACAATCAGCGGCCATCAAACTGTTAATATACACTTTAATCTATAGACCAAGGGTGGACAGCCTTAGGCACGGGTGCCAACATTGGTACAGGGATCGGAGGGTGATCACTGGCACACTGGCATAAGTGTGAGAGAGGTTATTTTTATTTGTATTCAAAAAAGTTTAGTCAACAGTTAACTCATTTTGGGCGGGAACCCCTTTTGGTGTTAGCATTATGTTATGCTTTAGCTTTTGAAAAATCTATGTGACCTACAGGTCACATAGAAACATAGCTTTTTCAGAAAACTGTCAGGATGTAGAGGACATTTTTAGAATCTGATCTCAGGTCAAAATGGGTTAAATTAAGTCCCCTCACATCTATATGCAAATTACATCCTGCACATAATTCTACATTAATTCAAACTCCTGTATAGCTGTATAGCCCATATGGTCATGGACAATCAAAATCAGTTGGAAATATTTAATTTTAATGTGGTAATCTGGTCATACTGAAAACCTAAATTCATGATTTCAGTAGCTTACAGTCACATGCTGACAACCAGACAACCTGCATCCCCCAGCACACACACACACACACACATGCACGCACGCACGCACGCACGCACACGCACACACTTGTGTTTCCTCATCATCGATGTTTCCTGTTCTCTCTCTCTCTCTCTCTCTCTCTCTCTCTCTCTCTCTCTCTCTCTCTCTCTCTCTCTCTCTCTCTCTCTCTCTCTCTCTCTCTCTCTCTCTCTCTCTCTCTCTCTCTCTCTCTCTGTCAGCTGTTCAGAGGAGCGTTGTGCGCCTCTTGTTTGTTTGTGACTTCCTGTTCTGTGAGTAAGAAACACAGTGAAGCTACAGAGAGAAGTGAAACTATAGCAGCCATGTTTTCACCTACAGGTCACTTCTATGAAGTAGAACTATACTATAGCAGCCATGCTTTCACCTACAGGTCACTTCTATGAAGTAGAAGTAGAACTATACTATAGCAGCCATGTTTGCACCTACAGGTCACTTCTATGAAGTAGAACTATACTATAGCAGCCATGTTTGCACCTACAGGTCACTTCTATGAAGTAGAACTAAACTATAGCAGCCATGTTTTCACCTACAGGTCACTTCTATGAAGTAGAAGTAGAACTATACTATAGCAGCCATGTTTGCACCTACAGGTCACTTCTATGAAGTAGAACTATACTATAGCAGCCATGTTTGCACCTACAGGTCACTTCTATGAAGTAAAACTATACTATAGCAGCCATGTTTGCACCTACAGGTCACTTCTATGAAGTAAAACTATACTATAGCAGCCATGTTTGCACCTACAGGTCACTTATATGAAGTAAAACTATACTATAGCAGCCATGTTTGCACCTACAGGTCACTTCTATGAAGTAAAACTATACTATAGCAGCCATGTTTTCACCTACAGGTCACTTCTATGAAGTAGAACTATAGGCTACTATAGCAGCCATGTTTGTACCTACAGGTCACTTCTATAAAGTAGAACTATACTATAGCAGCCATGTTTGCACCTACAGGTCACTTCTATGAAGTAGAACTATACTATAGCAGCCATGTTTTCACCTACAGGTCACTTCTATGAAGTAGAACTATAGCCTACTATAGCAGCCATGTTTGCACCTACAGGACACTTCTATGAAGTAAAACTATACTATAGCAGCCATGTTTTCACCTACTCACTTCTATGAAGTAGAACTATACTATAGCAGCCATGTTTTCACCTTAAGGTCACTTCTATGAAGTAGAACTATACTATAGCAGCCATGTTTGCACCTACAGGTCACTTCTATGAAGTAGAACTATACTATAGCAGCCATGTTTGCACCTACAGGTCACTTCTATGAAGTAGAACTATACTATAGCAGCCATGTTTGCACCTACAGGTAACTTCTATGAAGTAGAACTATACTATAGCAGCCATGTTTTCACCTACAGGTCACTTCTATAAAGTAGAACTATAGCCTACTATAGCAGCCATGTTTGCACCTACAGGACACTTCTATGAAGTAGAACTATAGCCTACTATAGCAGCCATGTTTGCACCTACAGGACACTTCTATGAAGTAAAACTATACTATAGCAGCCATGTTTGCACCTACAGGTCACTTCTATGAAGTAAAACTATACTATAGCAGCCATGTTTGCACCTACAGGTCACTTCTATGAAGTAAAACTATACTATAGCGGCCATGTTTGTGTTACACACTTCAATGAATGAGTCCATATCAGTGTGGTTTGAGTTTATGACCGTTTTACTGGACATCAAGGAACTGCAACAAGACAGTTAAACACACACAAATTGAGTGAGACATATGTTCTGTCCAGCTTGTGTCACATTCACCAAACAGGATGTATATGCTTCCTCATTGTCTGACTGGCAGAAACATGCTGACTCACTGGACATAACATAATACATAAATAACATCACATTCAGTTTAAACAAAATAACAAAAATACATGACACCAAATAGTTCTGTTATCATAATAGCATACCACTATCACAGTGAGTTGGAATTATATAAATAACATCAGACAGTCACAGTAGCAGCTTGGGGCCTCCTGCAGTCACTATCACAGAGTTAGCATCTAGAATTAGCTGCTAGCTAAGCTACCAAACTGCTAGGCAGAACATGACTACAGTACTCTACAACATTGTGGAGACACACGGCCACCTTTTCCACTATCAACATATCCCCTGTTCATATGCTACCTTATATGTCTAAATTAACCCACATTCTTATATCTCACCTGCAACAAGACAGTTAAACACACACAAATTGAGTGAGACATATGTTCTGTCCAGCTTGTGTCACATTCACCAAACAGGATGTATGGCTTCCTCATTGTCTGACTGGCAGAAACATGCTGACTCACTGGAGTATATGGCCCCCTTGTGGCTTAGAAGAGCTATAGCTCTGTTTTGTTCTTGGCAGGGTCGAAACACAGTGACTATTGGTATTTGAGACTGACATTACATAGAACAATGACAAAAATGAAATACACTTATGCATGAACTTTTATCTTTTTAACTATTTGACTTGTAATCCCATGAACTACATTATGGACTTGAGTAAGAATGAATTATAATTAAATAAACAACCAAAAAATAGGGGGTGGCTTTTGGCTTATCCTATATTTGCACCTACAGGTCACTTCTATGAAGTAAAACTATACTATAGAGACACACGGGGACTACAAATTCCACGCCCCCAAATGAGACAGCGTCCCCACTTCTGGTCCGTTTCAACTGTGTACTGCAGCTGCCAATGCAATCCCTATGAGAGGCATCATAAAATACCCTTATTTCACTGGTTCATTACTGAGGCTGTAGCGATTTATTTTGTGTTCGAATAATGTGTCCCATATGTTTTATTTGTCCTTTTTAATGTCATATACCTGCCATCTCAATATACAACCCACAATGTACTATAATATACTCCATAAGATTGTAAAGACTGCTAGCATCGGATATATTGAAGTTTCCCTGACGTATGATTTGTACGTCACGCATTAATCCTTATAAATACCGCTAGATGCGGCATTCCCCAGCGACGGATCGAGCGACCACGACGAGCGTGACAGAGTCCAGCGTTGTAAACGGTTAAACGGCCGGTCTTCATCATGCCTAAAGTGTGCTGCGTTCCTCTTTGTAAAAACAACAAAGAAAAAAACCCAGACTTGATGTTTCATCAACTTCCAGCTGATCATGAAAAGAGACAGAAATGGCTGCACCCATCCACTAGTAAAAAATATGTGAAACCATCCAGAAGACGTTTGTGAACTCCACAAGTGGTGGAAATTAAGTATTCAAGTGAAGCTTATGAAGGTATATGTCACAGTGAAAATAGCCTTGAAACTTATGATAGTCAGTCATGACGCAACTTCACCCTGTCTTTAGTGCCTTGCTACATTTACAACGTTTAAGTGTACATAAGCGTTCAGATTTCAAATATAAAGTGCTCACCCCCGGAGCTACGGATGTTATACATTTGCACGTTTATTAACACCTGTGTAGTCCTTATATTGTTCAATAAAAAGCATTTTTATCCGACGGCTGGCCAATTTCAATTTTTTTTGCTATATGCTTTCAATACGTGCCCTTATCGGTTGGGAGGTGTATTGCACTCATGCATTATTATAACCTTTATAGAAAATGGTCACCGATCGGATTAAAATGCATTTTCTTGAACAATACGGGATGCACGGGTGTTAATAGCAGCCCGTTCAAAATTCTAACATCCGTGTCCCCGGGGGTGAGCACTTTATAGGCTATTTGAAATCTGAACGTTTACAAATGCACATAACTTAGCCAGGCGCTCAAAACAAAGCAAGTCACGCCACGACGCACGTGAAGGACGAGCGTCATGTGAACCATTAATCCTATCCTACTGAATATGATATAGATTGACAATATCAAGAAGTCAGGCAAAATCATCTGAGGAGCATATGCTGCTATATAGGATTACACAGACTGAAATTGACTGCCTGAAAAGTAATTTATTATATTATTCTTCATGCATGAAGCTCCCAATTCCCGTGAAATTGCAATATATTGGCTATATAAATAAATAGCCCATATATTGTAATATGTATTAAAACTGTAATAAATAAGATAGATTCTAATTGATATTTTATTATCTATAAACCTGGAGAATCCACTAGATAGTTGACAATATCTGGATATTGACACTCCTGGCCATTTAGTTGGGTCATTTTCCCAACTACTTTTAGGCAAATCATATGGACAAATTGATAATCCAACAAGTTTTATTTTTTCTTTGTACCGTCGGAGCTCCGCGGCAGGTAAAGAATTCATATACGCCTGCATGTTCACACCATGCACCACAAATACGGATAATGTATCTTCAAACTCGGCGGCGCTTGGAACGTCACTTATAAGCGACAGGTAATCAGTCTGTCAACTCAGCTCCGTTAACATTATGGGTAACTCATTCAAGTGGTAAATTAAATGTGAAACAAGTCATCTATTGAGAAAACAAAAAAATATGTTGACAAAGACACTTCATACATTTGGAAACATATTTTTATTCAAATCAATATAGTCTTCAGTTCATGTTGTATTATTTTAAAAGTAGGCTAACTACAGTGGAATTTCAATTGACTTCTATGGGCTGGCATGCAGTACACTGGTCTAACAGCCATGTTTGCACCTACAGGTCACTTCTATGAAGTAGAACTAAACTATAGCAGCCATGTTTGCACCTACAGGTCACTTCTATGAAGTAAAACTAAACTATAGCAGCCATGTTTGCACCTACAGGACACTTCTATGAAGTAAAACTATACTATAGCAGCCATGTTTGCACCTACAGGACACTTCTATGAAGGAAAACTATACTATGGCAGCCATGTTTGCACCTACAGGTCACTTCTATGAAGTAAAACTATACTATAGCAGCCATGTTTGCACCTACAGGTCACTTCTATGAAGTAAAACTATACTATAGCAGCCAAGTTTGCACCTACAGGTCACTTCTATGAAGTAAAACTATACTATAGCAGCCATGTTTGCACCTACAGGTCACTTCTATGAAGTAAAACTATACTATAGCAGCCATGTTTGCACCTACAGGTCACTTCTATAAAGTAGAACTATACTATAGCAGCCATGTTTGCACCTACAGGTCACTTCTGTAAAGTAAAACTATACTATAGCAGCCATGTTTGCACCTACAGGTCACTTCTGTAAAGTAAAACTATACTATAGACCAATTATTTGTTTACAAACATTGGAATAGGCCTATCTCACAGCCCGCTTTCCACGCCCACTTCCGGTAGATAGTGGTGTCATTTAACATTAGGCATTACACTTTTTTTCTCTGGAGAATCTAAGTACATTTCCTAATGTTAAAATGTCAAAGACCGATAATAATATGAAGAAAACACAATGGTATAACAACTCAAATAAGTAGAATAAACCTTACCTTTACAAAACGGTAGTTTGTGGCTTGTGAAAATACCTCTTTTAACATGGTAGCCTATGGACCGAAAAAAACAATTAACACCACTAGCTCTAAAAGGGGGCGTAAAAAGGGGGCGGGGAAATGCTGTGAGATAGGCCTAATTTGGGGAGCGCTGGTTTCAGTCCATTCAATCTCTCTTGTGTGTTGGCAAGTGAGATGGAATACTGGACAACTCACCCCGGTGCTTGCCCGTTTTTCCTCCCGGAATTTTCCCCAGTGAGGGGGATAAGTTTGTAATATGCTATTGGCTGTTTGTATTCTTTTTGGACAAATATAAAAAGATACTCCTGTGGAAAGGCTATATTATTTTACTTATATTGACCCTATAAACAATTTAGTATTATTTAGTATATGTAAGATTTTTCCCACTCAAATGGTACCTCGTCAGATAATCCCCATATAGCCTACAACAACTTCTGTGAACAGACTTCACTGTAGTAGCTTTTCATAAATTATATTTGTACTTAGGCTGTCTGCTGTCGTGAAAGTTTATAGTTAGATAAATTCAAAGTCCAGCCGTCTGCTGTCCAGCCTCTCCCACCCCTCACTGGGGAAAATTCCGGGAGGAAAACAGAAAAGGGGTGAGTTGTCTTGTTACCGTGAGATGCACCCTAGCAGACATTTATACTTCAAAGCGCAACAGTATTGCGCACAGAGAACAGCTGATATACAAGCTCACATCGCATCGCGGATGTGACTGTTGTGAGCGTAGAGGTCTGCGTGCATGACACCATCGCGGGACGAAGCATAGATTATATGGCTGCAGGTGCGCGTGCAGCCATGGACAACATGCTGCAAAGACAACCAGCATCCCCCCAGCGCACGCACACGCACGCACGCACGCGCACGCACGCACGCACGCACGCACGCACGCACGCACGCACGCACGCACGCACGCACGCACGCACGCACGCACGCACACACACACACACACACACACACACACACACACACACACACACACACACACACACACACACACACACACACACGTGTTTCCTCATCATCGATGTTTCCTGTCCCATCTCTCTCTCTCTCTCGTGGTCAGCTGTTCAGAGGAGTGTTGTGCGCCTCTTGTTTGTTTGTGACTTCCTGTCCTGTGAGTAAGAAACACAGTGAAGCTACAGAGAGACACGTGGAAACATGAGGAAGTGAAACTATAGCAGCCATGTTTGCACCTACAGGTCACTTCTATGAAGTAAAACTATACTATAGCAGCCATGTTTGCACCTACAGATCACTTCTATGAAGTAAAACTATACTATAGCAGCCATGTTTTCACCTACAGGTCACTTCTATGAAGTAGAACTATACTATAGCAGCCATGTTTGCACCTACAGGTCACTTCTATGAAGTAGAACTATACTATAGCAGCCATGTTTGCACCTACAGGTCACTTCTATAAAGTAGAACTATAGCAGCCATGTTTGCACCTACAGGTCACTTCTATAAAGTAGAACTATACTATAGCAGCCATGTTTGCACCTACAGGACACTTCTATAAAGTAAAACTATACTTTCTAAAACGGTTAGTCCCGATACTTGATTCTGATTGGCTGGTTATACCGTCACGTGACCGTTGTAAATCCCACCGATAATCCACACCTTCAATCACTTTATATCATTCCCAGCTGATCCCGCAGCTCTGTAGCTGTACTGGGGAAGGGGAGCACTTGAGTGCCTTACACACGCTGGCCGTGAACTTCTTTGCCCTTTTTACCATTTTGAAAAATATTTTTGAATAGTTAAAATAGCCAATCTACAAGCTCACAACATGTTGAAGTAGAGATCGGCTAATTGAACTTTTTAAATGTTTGTTCAAAATAGTAAAAAGTAAAAAGTAAAAAAATAAGTTTAGGGATAAGGAGTTTAGCACTGACGCAAATATAAGAGCCCAATATCTCATTAAGACACCGAGACATTCACCTTCATTATCCACAGTGATCTATGATGAAGACATTGACATTATCCACAGTGATCTATGATGAAGACATTCACATTATCACAGTATATATGACGAAGCCATTCACATTATCACAGTATATATGAAGAAGCCATTCACATTATCACAGTATGATGAAGACATTGACATTATCCACAGCCTCTATGACACACATACATTTTTACATTATTAGTTTTTGAGCAATGTATGTATGTATGTATGTATGTATGTATGTATGTATGTATGTATGTATGTATGTATGTATGTATTTGGTTAAAATGGGTAAGGTTTTAAAAAAAGGCAAAAGCATGCTCTGTTGCACTGGCCTAAAAGTGGGTCCTCTAAAACTGCTTCAACTTCTGAGAATGTGTTTGGTTCATTAGCCACCAGATGGCATACCTTATAAGTATGTATGTCTGTATGTCTGTATGTCTGTATGTATTTAAAAGGGGGGCTTTTTGTAAAATCCCAGCCTACAATACCTTCATATATTTAAAATCCAATGTAAGGTTACCAGTGAAGGGCAACCTGCCTATTCACTGGGGACTATGCAAGTGTATGTATGTATGTATGTATGTATGTATGTATGTATGTATGTATGTATGTATGTATGTATGTATGTATGTATGTATGTATGTATTTGGTTAAAATGGGTAAGGTTTTAAAAAAAGGCAAAAGCATGCTCTGTTGCACTGGCCTAAAAGTGGGTCCTCTAAAACTGCTTCAACTTCTGAGAATGTGTTTGGTTCATTAGCCACCAGATGGCATACCTTATAAGTATGTATGTCTGTATGTCTGTATGTATTTAAAAGGGGGGCTTTTTGTAAAATCCCAGCCTACAATACCTTCATATATTTAAAATCCAATGTAAGGTTACCAGTGAAGGGCAACCTGCCTATTCACTGGGGACTATGCAAGTGTATGTATGTATGTATGTATGTATGTATGTATGTATGTATGTATGTATGTATGTATGTATGTATGTATGTATGTATGTATGTATGTATGTATGTATGTATGTATGTATGTATTTGGTTAAAATGGGTAAGGTTTTAAAAAAAGGCAAAAGCATGCTCTGTTGCACTGGCCTAAAAGTGGGTCCTCTAAAACTGCTTCAACTTCTGAGAATGTGTGTTTGGTTCATTAGCCACCAGATGGCATACCTTATAAGTATGTATGTATGTCTGTATGTCTGTATGTATTTAAAAGGGGGGCTTTTTTGTAAAATCCCAGCCTACAATACCTTAATATATTTAAAATCCAAAGTAAGGTTACCAGTGAAGGGCAACCTGCCTATTCACTGGGGACTATGCAAGGCAGAGGCGTCCACCCCCCTGAGTCCAAGTTAGACTAGACCGCATACCTAAACCATGGTCCGAACCCATCCTCTAAAACACAATGGCAAAATGGATATACTTGGTAAAAAATGGACATTAATAAAACAACCTAAAAGAGTAAAAGTTCACAGCAAGGTCTGGATACAATTTATTTAATTGAACAGAAAGATGAACATAAAAATGAATGAGGTGTGAGTGTACTATGTGGGTGTTTGATAGTCAGCTTCTTTCATTTAGACCAGTGGGTGTTACTGTTTGCAATTTATTAATCCATCTATGCTCCATTAGTTTCCGCTGTCCACTGGTCCATCGGACTCCACATTCCAGACCTGAAACGATGAGGTTAGCAATGGGATGGGATTGAAAGTGTGTGTACAGGGTAGTGTGTAGGTCTGCTCGTTTGATGTGATATAGGTGTTGTTTGAGGCGTGTTTCTAATGTGTGACTGGTTTCTCCTATGTAATGTTTATGACATTGTGTGCAGGTGATGATATAAACTATATTGGGGGTGGTCAGAGACAGGGGATCCTGAATGGGGGAGGAAGTGTGACTATGGGGGTTGTTGATGAATTTGCGGGGCTTAAAATGGAGTGTATGTGGCTGTGGGGGCTTGGGAGGTAAAGTGGAGAATGTGGAATGCACAAGGAGGTCTCCCAGGTTCCTGTTCCTTCTGAGTGCAGAGATGACCTGATGTGTTTGTAATGGGGGGTAGGATTGTTGTGTAGTGGCGAAGTTCTGTTTGAATTTATGGTGTAGTGGTTGGAGAGTATGTGAGAATGTAGTTATTAATGGGACTAGTGTTGTAGTGGTAGAGGAGCCGGTGGACTGTATAGAGTGAGAAGAAGAGTTGGAGAAGGGAGGACATAGAGGAGAGGGTAATGCGTGGGCCCCGTCCAGGTCCGTCCCTGTCCCCGCGCCAGAGAGAGGCCTCTGCTCCTGTTGCATGCTCTGATGTTGCTGGGGAGGAAAGCTAGGGCTGAGGTTAGGGTTAGAATTAGGGGTGGGAGGGTTAGGGGTGGGCGGCAGAGTGTTTGTGGAGAGTGACTGGGTGGGGGAGAGAGAGGCCAGGGCATTGCTCCTGATTGTACGCAAGAACCTCTTGCTGTAGCCTCTCCTTCTGAGGACTGTGAAAAGTGTCTGTGTGGCTTGATTAAAATGTTCCCTATTGGATGAAATCCTGAAAAACCGAATGATTTGTGATTTGATGATTCCTGCAAAGGTGTGCTTTGGGTGGTAGCTGTGTTTATGGAGTAGTGCGTGTGTGTCTGTGTCCTTAAAATATATTTTTGTCAGTAGTCGTTTATGTGTATGATCTATTGTATGAAAAAATACGGTGGTGTCCAGGAAGTTAATCTCTGTTGGATGAATGATGTGTTTGATGGTTATGGAAGCATGGTGTGTGTTCAAAATCTGTAAAAATGCATCAAACTGTTGTAAGGTGTGTGGCCAGAGCCCTATGATGTCATCTAAAAATCTGAAATACATGGTGGGTTGTAGTGGACACTTTGCCAAGGCCTCTCTCTCCCACTCACTCATGTAGATGTTTGCATAAGCGGGTGCAAATTTCTTGCCCATAGCCGTGCCCTCCATCTGTAAGTAGTGTTTGTTATTAAAGGTGAAATCATTGCAATTGAGACTGAGTTCTAATAGTTGTAAAATGGCATTGTCTGGTCTAGTGTTGTCCGGGTGTGTCTGGAAAAGATTTCTAACTGCCTGTAAACCAGTGGCTGTATGTATGTTGGTGTAAAGGCTGTCAATGTCTATGGTGAAAATGTATGTGTGTGGTGTATGTACGTACATTGCGATCGTTTTAGTTTATACGATATATGATCCAAAAAGCGTTCATATTTTGCGGGAGAGACGGATGAGGAGCAGAAATGAAGCGCCAGTATATCGATCCGTTCAACACCACGGAGAGCGCCCTGGATTAGGAGAGAAGAGTCACTCTTTCCGCCGCGCTAGCGGCTAACTCAATGATAAGCTAACAATTGCCTAGAGCGCAGCATACGGTAGCCGAAAGGCGAACTGACAAATAAAAAAAAAGGAACAAATTCAGAATATTCTTATCTCGCCCCGTATCATTGAGGATGCGCTAGGACGTCTACAGACGTCCTATGTACGCGTCGATTGGGACCCCTAGGACGTGTGGCGACGTCCTATGTACGGAAACGGTTAAGAGAAATGTGTTATGTCACCGTGAAGATGATTAACATTATTAATGTTTTTTTTCCTTCTCCCCAGCTCTCCATGCTAAACCAACAACAACAGGTAAACAATAAACTGTTAAAATGCTATTTTATAGTATTGTTGTTCAGGGATTTATTCTAATGAAAGTAACATTAGAGTTTTACTGCTTACTAATTTGATCAGGAAAACACAAACAGCATGTTATGTTTGGATTATTATTGGACTCGAGTAGCGAGCCCACAATGTTATTCCCCATTGAAATTAATGGGATTTTCTTTTTTAGCAATTAAGTAATATTGGTTATTTGCTGTGTATTCTATTGTCTGTGCTGTGTGCAGAGCCTGGTGATGTCAGGTTGGTGGGAGGAGCCAGTCACTGTGCTGGCAGGCTGGAGGTGAAATACCAGAGGGAGTGGAGAGCGGGGCGTGATTTAAACTGGAACATGAAGGCATCCTCTGTAGTGTGCAGACAGCTGGGCTGTGGCTCTGCTGTCAGCACAGTACAGAGTTCTGCTTCTACGGATCAAGCTGTATGGTGGATTAAATCTTCCTGTGTTGGATCTGAATCTGCACTGAGGGAGTGTATAATAATTAGGTCTGTTTATTCCTCGTCCAGACTGGAGGTGCTCTGTTCAGGTAACGAACCATAACTTCAACAATGACACTAATCTATGCAATGATCACCAATATGTCTTTTTAAACCATTGAATAGTGTGGTCCTCTGCCCCTGCAAGGGAACTCATGTCTTTATAAACCATTGAATAGTTTGGTCTTCTGCCCCTGCAAGGGAACTCATGTCTTTATAAACCATTGAATAGTGTGGTCTTCTGCCCCTGCAAGGGAACTCATGTCTTTATAAACCATTGAATAGTGTGGTCTTCTGCCCCTGCAAGGGAACTCATGTCTTTATAAACCATTGAATAGTGTGGTCTTCTGCCCCTGCAAGGGAACTCATGTCTTTATAAACCATTGTAAAACATGAGATTGGTCACGTAACCAACAACAGCCATTTAGCTACTACAAACGTTATGCAAAGCTCGGCCAATCATAGCGAAAGTTAGATTACTCCGGAATAGCCAATTAGCTACTACAAACGTTATGCAAAGCTCGGCCAATCACAGCGGAAGTTAGATTACTCCGGAATAGTTTGTTTGTAAAACATAGATTGGTTACATAACCAACAACAGCCAATTAGCTGCTACAAACATTATGCAAAGCTCGGCCAATCACAACGGAAGTTCGATTTGATTATTCGATTACTCCGGAGGGAAAAAAAAGTGTCACAATAACAATAGTGTGGTCACACTAATAATAAACGATTCAATGAATCAATCACACGTAATAACCAATCACCTCTGTCTTGTTACAGATCTGCTGTTTGAGCCAACCATCAGCTCCGAGAGCGAGTTCCTCTCTATCACTGTCAAAGGTAACCTGAATTAATCTATCTATCTATCTATCTGGACTTAAAAAGACTCTGCATACCGGGGCAGCACACCTAAACCTAACCTTAACCCTCTCCCAACCCTTCACGCACCCCTCACCAACCTTATTCCGGTCGTTTTAACGCACCCCTCACCAACCTTAATCCGGTCGTTTTAACGCACCCCTCACCAACCTTAATCCGGTCGTTTTAACGCACCCCTCACCAACCTTAATCCGGTCGTTTTAACGCACCCCTCACCAACCTTAATCCGGTCGTTTTAACGCACCCCTCACCAACCTTAATCCGGTCGTTTTAACGCACCCCTCACCAACCTTAATCCGGTCGTTTTAACGCACCCCTCACCAACCTTAATCCGGTCGTTTTAACGCACCCCTCACCAACCTTAATCCGGTCGTTTTAACGCACCCCTCACCAACCTTAATCCGGTCGTTTTAACGCACCCCTCACCAACCTTAATCCGGTCGTTTTAACGCACCCCTCACCAACCTTAATCCGGTCGTTTTAACGCACCCCTCACCAACCTTAATCCGGTCGTTTTAACGCACCCCTCACCAACCTTAATCCGGTCGTTTTAACGCACCCCTCACCAACCTTAATCCGGTCGTTTTAACGCACCCCTCACCAACCTTAATCCGGTCGTTTTAACGCACCCCTCACCAACCTTAATCCGGTCGTTTTAACGCACCCCTCACCAACCTTAATCCGGTCGTTTTAACGCACCCCTCACCTACCTTAATCCGGTCGTTTTAACGCACCCCTCACCTACCTTAATCCGGTCGTTTTAACGCACCCCTCACCAACCTTAATCCGGTCGTTTTAACGCACCCCTCACCAACCTTAATCCGGTCGTTTTAACGCACCCCTCACCAACCTTAATCCGGTCGTTTTAACGCACCCCTCACCAACCTTAATCCGGTCGTTTTAACGCACTCCTCACCAACCTTAATCCGGTCGTTTTAACGCACCCCTCACCAACCTTAATCCGGTCGTTTTAACGCACCCCTCACCAACCTTAATCCGGTCGTTTTAACGCACCCCTCACCAACCTTAATCCGGTCGTTTTAACGCACCCCTCACCTACCTTAATCCGGTCGTTTTAACACACCCCTCACCAACCTTAATCCGGTCGTTTTAACGCACCCCTCACCTACCTTAATCCGGTCGTTTTAACGCACCCCTCACCAACCTTAATCCGGTCGTTTTAACGCACCCCTCACCAACCTTAATCCGGTCGTTTTAACGCACCCCTCACCAACCTTAATCCGGTCGTTTTAACGCACTCCTCACCAACCTTAATCCGGTCGTTTTAACGCACCCCTCACCAACCTTAATCCGGTCGTTTTAACGCACCCCTCACCAACCTTAATCCGGTCGTTTTAACGCACCCCTCACCAACCTTAATCCGGTCGTTTTAACGCACCCCTCACCTACCTTAATCCGGTCGTTTTAACACACCCCTCACCAACCTTAATCCGGTCGTTTTAACGCACCCCTCACCTACCTTAATCCGGTCGTTTTAACGCACCCCTCACCTACCTTAATCCGGTCGTTTTAACGCACCCCTCACCTACCTTAATCCGGTCGTTTTAACGCACCCCTCACCAACCTTAATCCGGTCGTTTTAACGCACCCCTCACCAACCTTAATCCGGTCGTTTTAACGCACCCCTCACCAACCTTAATCCGGTCGTTTTAACGCACCCCTCACCAACCTTAATCCGGTCGTTTTAACGCACCCCTCACCAACCTTAATCCGGTCGTTTTAACGCACCCCTCACCAACCTTAATCCGGTCGTTTTAACGCACCCCTCACCAACCTTAATCCGGTCGTTTTAACGCACCCCTCACCAACCTTAATCCGGTCGTTTTAACGTCTCTCTTCCTCGAGCTCTCTCTAAATTAGAGTTTAGTTAGTGTTTTTGTCACTATAACCTTTGACTATACTGTACTTTTTTTCATTTCTGTCTAATTAACTATTCAATCAATCAATCAATCAATCAATCAAATGTAATAACCAATCACCTCTGTCTTGTTACAGATCTGCTGTTTGAGCCAACCATCAGCGTCTCCTGCCCCATAAAGGGGGTTTCCGAGGGCCAGCAGCAGGGGCTGTGGGTGATGGAGGGGTTCGACTTCTCCATGGACTGCTCCGTCCGGCCACAGTACGCAGGAGGCTCTTTCCAGCTCAACTTCACTGGAGCCAACGCCACACACACCTACACCCAGACAGCTGTCAGTCACTCTGCACACTTCCTGTTTCCTGCCGCGGACCACGCCCACCAAGGAAACTACAGCTGTGTTTATCACGTCAATGCGTTCGGCCATGACTTCACCTCCGAGAGCGACTTCCTCTCTCTCACTGTCAAAGGTAACCTGAATGAGTGAACCTCTAGAGCAGGGGTGCCCAAAAGGTAGATCGGGATCTACCAGTAGATCACAAGGGCTGTGCAGGTAGATCACATTACATGCCCCTAAACAAATATATTTAATTTAAATTTTGCCACTTGAATTAAGGTGACTTGATTGACATTTAGAAGGGCCTGTCAGCTCAAACCCACAATGTATTACTTGGTTTTCAAGATTGTTGTGCACAAACGTCAGCAGCATTACAAAGTTATATACTGTGGAGTAAGGAAACAGCAAGACAGGAGACCTTGGGTGCGTCGAGGTAGTTTACTCACTTTCCACATACAAAATATTACAGTACACACTGTCGGTAGAAAGAAAAACCCTACCAATTCCATTTTCCTTCTATTTCCCATTCCAAGTGTGTTTGTCTTATCTCTTACTGTAGCCTATGTAACGCCAGCACCGCCCCCGTGCCAATATCTGCCATTGAGCCCCATTGTGAATTTCTCAAATTTGAAAGCACTATATTTCTAAAAATATGAAACATTTCAAAGATTCCTTTTCAGGCAAACATGTCCACCGTAAGATGAACCTAAATAGGTTTGAATGGGGTTTCTAGGTGTAAGTATGTAGGACTAGTAGCATGCCAAAGTTTGTGCTATTGCCATTGAGAATGCATTGGGCGTATAAGTTAAATACGGGGGGGTGAAATATTTTGACAGCAGAAACTGCCTGTCATAATTTCTCCCCCCTCCATATTCCAAAGGTACAGTACATTATATATACTATTTTCAGCAATGGTACACAGTGGGTAGATCTTGTTGAGCTGGTCATTTTGAAAGTAGATCTCACGTCATAAATGTGTGGGCACACCTGCTCTAGAGACTAGAGACTATATCTTTGTGGCTTTCACACTAAACGATTGGTCGCCGACTAGGATCCAGACCCGATTAATATAGGCTACAGGCAAATTTTGTTTTTGTATTCCAATTCATTTTGACATTGCACGTATGTGCAGGGGATGCCATACAAGCGTGAGACCGACACAGGACGTGTCCAGTCAACCCAGTTCATACTGTATGATGTCCATCAACCCAGTTCATACTGTATGATGTCCATCAACCCAGTTCATACTGTATGATGTCCATCAACCCAGTTCATACTGTATGGTGTCCATCAACCCAGTTCATACTGTATGATGTCCAGTCAACCCAGTTCATACTGTATGATGTCCAGTCAACCCAGTTCATACTGTATGATGTCCATCAACCCAGTTCATACTGTATGATGTCCATCAACCCAGTTCATACTGTATGATGTCCATCAACCCAGTTCATACTGTATGATGTCCATCAACCCAGTTCATACTGTATGATGTCCATCAACCCAGTTCATACTGTATGATGTCCATCAACCCAGTTCATACTGTATGATGTCCATCAACCCAGTTCATACTGTATGATGTCCATCAACCCAGTTCATACTGTATGATGTCCATCAACCCAGTTCATACTGTATGGTGTCCATCAACCCAGTTCATACTGTATGATGTCCAGTCAACCCAGTTCATACTGTATGATGTCCAGTCAACCCAGTTCATACTGTATGATGTCCAGTCAACCCAGTTCATACTGTATGATGTCCAGTCAACCCAGTTCATACTGTATGATGTCCAGTCAACCCAGTTCATACTGTATGGTGTCCAGTCAACCCAGTTCATACTGTATGATGTCCAGTCAACCCAGTTCATACTGTATGATGTCCAGTCAACCCAGTTCATACTGTATGATGTCCATCAACCCAGTTCATACTGTATGATGTCCATCAACCCAGTTCATACTGTATGATGTCCAGTCAACCCAGTTCATACTGTATGATGTCCAGTCAACCCAGTTCATACTGTATGGTGTCCAGTCAACCCAGTTCATACTGTATGATGTCCAGTCAACCCAGTTCATACTGTATGATGTCCAGTCAACCCAGTTCATACTGTATGGTGTCCAGTCAACCCAGTTCATACTGTATGATGTCCAGTCAACCCAGTTCATACTGTATGATGTCCATCAACCCAGTTCATACTGTATGGTGTCCATCAACCCAGTTCATACTGTATGATGTCCATCAACCCAGTTCATACTGTATGATGTCCATCAACCCAGTTCATACTGTATGATGTCCATCAACCCAGTTCATACTGTATGATGTCCAGTCAACCCAGTTCATACTGTATGATGTCCAGTCAACCCAGTTCATACTGTATGATGTCCAGTCAACCCAGTTCATACTGTATGGTGTCCAGTCAACCCAGTTCATACTGTATGATGTCCATCAACCCAGTTCATACTGTATGATGTCCAGTCAACCCAGTTCATACTGTATGATGTCCAGTCAACCCAGTTCATACTGTATGATGTCCAGTCAACCCAGTTCATATTGTATGGTGTCCAGTCAACCCAGTTCATACTGTATGATGTCCAGTCAACCCAGTTCATACTGTATGATGTCCATCAACCCAGTTCATACTGTATGATGTCCATCAACCCAGTTCATACTGTATGATGTCCATCAACCCAGTTCATACTGTATGATGTCCATCAACCCAGTTCATACTGTATGATGTCCAGTCAACCCAGTTCATACTGTATGATGTCCATCAACCCAGTTCATACTGTATGATGTCCATCAACCCAGTTCATACTGTATGATGTCCATCAACCCAGTTCATACTGTATGATGTCCAGTCAACCCAGTTCATACTGTATGATGTCCAGTCAACCCAGTTCATACTGTATGGTGTCCAGTCAACCCAGTTCATACTGTATGATGTCCATCAACCCAGTTCATACTGTATGATGTCCAGTCAACCCAGTTCATACTGTATGATGTCCAGTCAACCCAGTTCATACTGTATGATGTCCATCAACCCAGTTCATACTGTATGATGTCCATCAACCCAGTTCATACTGTATGATGTCCAGTCAACCCAGTTCATACTGTATGATGTCCAGTCAACCCAGTTCATACTGTATGATGTCCAGTCAACCCAGTTCATACTGTATGATGTCCAGTCAACCCAGTTCATACTGTATGATGTCCATCAACCCAGTTCATACTGTATGATGTCCAGTCAACCCAGTTCATATTGTATGGTGTCCAGTCAACCCAGTTCATACTGTATGATGTCCAGTCAACCCAGTTCATACTGTATGATGTCCAGTCAACCCAGTTCATACTGTATGATGTCCAGTCAACCCAGTTCATACTGTATGATGTCCAGTCAACCCAGTTCATACTGTATGGTGTCCAGTCAACCCAGTTCATACTGTATGATGTCCATCAACCCAGTTCATACTGTATGATGTCCATCAACCCAGTTCATACTGTATGATGTCCATCAACCCAGTTCATACTGTATGATGTCCATCAACCCAGTTCATACTGTATGATGTCCAGTCAACCCAGTTCATACTGTATGATGTCCAGTCGGCGACAGAGTCAAATATCAAACGTGCTAGATATCCAGAAGCGGTCGGGAAGGCGTCGGCGAGTGTTTTTATCGGCGCTGGATCTTTGTCTAACCCATGTTATGCTTAGCAGTTTATGGAAACAAGACTGAAAGGACTTTTTTTTCCTGTTGGTGCCATCCCTTTTTGAATAAGTGTTTGACTGTACTTGTACTGTACTGCTGTTTTTCCCATTTCGGTCTAATTAACTATTCAATCAATCAATCAATCAACGGTAATCACCTCTGTCTTGTTACAGATCTGCTGTTTGAGCCAACCATCAGCGTCTCCTGCCCCATGAAGGGGGTTTCCGAGGGCCAGCAGCAGGGGCTGTGGGTGATGGAGGGGTTCGACTTCTCCATGGACTGCTCCGTCCGGCCACAGTACACAGGAGGCTCCTTCCAGCTCACCTTCACTGGACCCAACGCCACACACACCTACACCCAGACAGCTGTCAATCACTCTGCACACTTCCTGTTTCCTGCCGCGGAGCACGCCCCCCACCAAGGAAACTACAGCTGTGTTTATCACGTCAATGTGTTCGGCCATGACTTCACCTCCAAGAGCGAGTTCCTCTCTCTCACTGTCAAAGGTAACATCTATCGATCGATGGAGTCATGTGAGGTTGTTCCCTACATGATGTTGTTTTGGTAATGTTGTTTTATGATGTTTTATGATTTTATGATGTTTAATGTTGTTTTAATCCATCATATTTAAGGATGGAGCTCGTTATTTTAGCACCTTATCGATCAGGCTTATCGAGACGGGTTCTTATCGAGACGGGTTCTTATCGAGACGGGTTCTTATCGAGCTGGGTTCTTATCGAGACGGGTTCTTATAGAGCTGGGTTCTTATCGAGACGGGTTCTTATCGAGACGGGTTCTTATCGAGACGGGTTCTTATCGAGCTGGGTTCTTATCGAGACGGGTTCTTATCGAGACGGGTTCTTATCGAGCCGGGTTCTTATCGAGACGGGTTCTTATCGAGCTGGGTTCTTATCGATCAGGCTTATCGAGACGGGTTCTTATCGAGCTGGGTTCTTATCGAGCTGGGTTCTTATCGAGCTGGGTTCTTATCGAGCTGGGTTCTTATCGAGACGGGTTCTTATCGAGACGGGTTCTTATCGAGACGGGTTCTTATCGAGCATTTTATATTATTTTCTGGAAAGACGGGAGACAATACATTCTGAACAGAACCAGTATCTTTTACTAGGGCTTTCAAATACAGTACTTTTCTAACAGAGAAAAAACAGAGAAATTTTTTACCAATAAAATAATAACGGTATCAATACACTTTTAGACCGACATGCTTGTGTCAGCATGGGTGATTAGATTTATTTATTGATCGCCTCTTGTCTTGATTGTTTAAACATGACGTCATGGGCCGCTATGCTCGAAAACAGGCTTGATAAGCCCAAAGCTTATTGATAACGTGTGTAGTCTATATACGTGTTGATAATAGGTGGGTATATAGAGCGTTGCAGTCCCGCCCCCTTCCATGGACCAGGAAATGATTCTCCGTTCATTTTCCTCATAGAAATTTCAGAAAGTGTATTTATTTAAAGACGTTTACGCCGCGGACAAAGCCAACTCGAGTCGTGACAAATCATGACAACAAACACAATTTTTTGGGCCGAACAAATAATTAGAAAGAAGAAAAAACGGCAGGTTGCAACACTTTTTTTGTTGTTTTTCTTCTTTGTAATTATTTGTTTGGTCCAAAATATTGTTTGTGTTGTCATGAGTTGTCACGACTCGAGTTGGCTTTGTCCGCGGCGTAACCGTCTTTAAATAAATACTTTTTTAAATGTCTATGGGAAAAATGCATTGGGATTCATTTCCTGGTCCATGGTAGGGGGCGGGACTGCGACGCTCTATACCAGGCAGGTGATAAAAAGAGGGTCCAGGCATTTTACATTCTGAAAGTATCTCTGAAAAGAAGCATCTCTAACCAGAAACCTCTCAGACCTGAAGTCGGCCACCTCCTAACAAGAAGAAGCAGCCCAGTCCGGAGGAAACATGACAATTTATATACATGGGCAAGTGCACGCACATGCACTAAAATGCATGTGGTGTGTGTGTGCGACCATTAACAATACGTAACCAAGGACGTAACTAAGGACGGTCTCAAGATAATAGAATATATTACGATGGTAGTCACATCCATTGATAAACGTAGCATGGGAACCATATGACCTATTTGACCCAGTGACGGATCAACCCCTCTCAAGGCCCTGGCGCTCAGTGACGGATCAACCCCTCTCAAGGCCCTGGCGCTCAGTGACGGATCAACCCCTCTCAAGGCCCTGGCGCTCAGTGACGGATCAACCCCTCTCAAGGCCCTGGCGCTCAGTGACGGATCAACCCCTCTCAAGGCCCAGGCGCTCAGTGACGGATCAACCCCTCTCAAGGCCCTGGCGCTCAGTGACGGATCAACCCCTCTCAAGGCCCTGGCGCTCAGTGACGGATCAACCCCTCTCAAGGCCCTGGCGCTCAGTGACGGATCAACCCCTCTCAAGGCCCTGGCGCTCAGTGACGGATCAACCCCTCTCAAGGCCCTGGCGCTCAGTGACGGATCAACCCCTCTCAAGGCCCTGGCGCTCAGTGACGGATCAACCCCTCTCAAGGCCCTGGCGCTCAGTGACGGATCAACCCCTCTCAAGGCCCTGGCGCTCAGTGACGGATCAACCCCTCTCAAGGCCCTGGCGCTCAGTGACGGATCAACCCCTCTCAAGGCCCTGGCGCTCAGTGACGGATCAACCCCTCTCAAGGCCCTGGCGCTCAGTGACGGATCAACCCCTCTCAAGGCCCTGGCGCTCAGTGACGGATCAACCCCTCTCAAGGCCCTGGCGCTCAGTGACGGATCAACCCCTCTCAAGGCCCTGGCGCTCAGTGACGGATCAACCCCTCTCAAGGCCCTGGCGCTCAGTGACGGATCAACCCCTCTCAAGGCCCTGGCGCTCAGTGACGGATCAACCCCTCTCAAGGCCCTGGCGCTCAGTGACGGATCAACCCCTCTCAAGGCCCTGGCGCTTCACCAAATCAAAAGGCCCTACATGCCACGTCTTAAGAACATAGCCTTACTTTTAAACATGACATAGGTAAACCTATATCTAAATAACAACTCATTACTATGCAATGTGAAATACATGGCATAACATAACATTGTGATGTGGATGCAATCCAGGTGTTTCTGCAGTATGTGTATTTGTGACTTGGTATAAAGACATGTTGCCTATACATCACATCAGAGCAGGTCTATTTGTCTCAACAAAGGGAAGGAGAAAAGGGGTAACACATAGCCTTGCTCAGGCTGTCAGGCTCAGGCTGTTCTACAGGATATAGACTACATCATATTAAGTGTATTATGTGTGTATGGGGTATCAATATACTACAGATGTACTCAATAAGCTTGTCTTTTCCCGGGTATCGGTTATGGAGCTCCATCCCTAATCATAATCATATTTCTCTCCCAGCCTCTCCTCTGAAGGCGTTCATCATCAGAGTAACGGTGGTGATGATCATTCTGTGGGGACAGCTCATCTTCCAATATTATTTCTGGAAGAGGATGGTAAATATACTCGTCTTTTATTCAATTTCAAACACAATCCTTAACCCTATAGAACACTAAACTCTTTACCCATTTCGATCTGACGTCGACATTTAAAAAAATGTCTTCTAAATCATGACAATTTTCTGAAATACCAATGATTCTATATCAGTGGTTCTCAATATTTCAGCACCACTGATATTTCAGGACCCCAAAAATGATATGTAATTGGCCGCCGACACCCATCTGAAAATATGTAGTTCCAGGGACCCCCTCCCAGAAGCAAAGATTTGACCTAAAAATGCTCTGAAAGAATATATATTCAAAGATTTGCGCCACATTTTCACGATTAAAAAAAAATAGCAGACCTACAAGCTCGTAGCGCGGAACTCAGTGCAGCGCTACGAGCTTGTAGATCTGCTATTTTTCAACAGCTAAAGCATAACATAATGCCAAAAGGGGTTTCCCGTTCAGAATGGGTTAACCCTAGAACAGGGGTTCTCAACGTTTTTTGGCTGGGGACCCCCGGAATTGTTTTTGCCATGTATCACGACCCCCCCCCCCCCCCCCCCCCCCCATAAATTAATACTGAAACCATATATAATCATTAAGGAAAGTTTATGCATGCAACTATGTGTACTATGTAAATTCTTAATTTCCATTTTCCAGCCATTCAGTTGCAAAAAAAAAACCTTTTTTTTTTAAATAATTTGGGGACTCCACAAAATATTTGGAGACCCCCCAAGGGGTCGCGACACACGGGTTGAGAACCCCTGCCCTAGAACACTAAACCTGGGTTTAGTGGACACAAATTATATTTTTGTAATTTTCATAACGTTGCTGATGTCTGAAGTGGTGGGTCTGTCAACATACCATTGTGATGCTCAATGACATCATATAAGGTAGGTTTGTTTCCCTGCCCTAACTGCCTGTGTGTTTTTGGGAGGGGGGGGTTTGCGTATGTCGATTTGTGCCCTTGACGACTTTGACCACTTTTGCACATTTCCAGGCCACCAGGAGGCAGCGTGCAGCCGTGGAGGACGTGGAGATGGCTTACGTTAACGTGGCGGCGTCCAGCGCTGACGCCAGACTCAGTGAAGATGAAGGAGGCGATGAAGAGCCAGAGGAGCTTCTGGAATGATCTCAGCTCATTAGGAGACTATAGGCCACATTGTCTGCCCTTATAGTAGACTATAGTGCTTTATGCCCATGTCCAAGCAGGGATGGCCATTTGGAGACATTTTATGTGCGCAGAAATGTGCTATTTTACCCATTAGAAAAATACAAATACACCAGTTTTTTTCCCCATAATAAAATGCGCTTGTTTTGGGTGGAGGGACTGCGCTTCAAAATGTATTTTATTTTATCAGATAATAGCTGTTAGTGTTTGTCGGTTAGTCATTTCTTAAGGGATAACGGTTATGGGTTGGCCATCTCTATAGTCCAAAGTTATATTCTGAATGAATGCTTTGGTCATGTAAACAATTGAGGAATAGGAATACTTCTATTCAGGTTCCATGTAAACAGTTGGGTATGAATCTCTGTTCGGAATTAATTAATTCATTCTGAATACATTTTGTGCATTTAACTGAGGCCCATGAGGAGCGTCTGGAATGATCTCAGCTCATTAGGAGACTATGAGGAGCTTCTGGAATGATCTCAACTCATTAGGAGACTATGAGGAGCTTCTGGAATGATCTCAACTCATTAGGAGACTATGAGGAGCTTCTGGAATGATCTCAGCTCATTAGGAGACTATGAGGAGCTTCTGGAATGATCTCAGCTCATTAGGAGACTATGAGGAGCGTCTGGAATGATCTCAGCTCATTAGGAGACTATGAGGAGCTTCTGGAATGATCTAAAACAGGGGTGGGCAACTGGCGGCCCGGGGGCCACATGCGGCCCCCACCAGAATACTGATATAGTATTGATTTCAGCTGTTACAATTCCAAACCCGCTTTAATTACTTCATGACTAGTATTAAAATGTTTATTCTCTTTTTGTGTCCAATGTAGTTATGTTAACATTTCATAAAGTTAACATAACTATAACTAAATGCATTTGAAATTCAATAAAAAAGGTTACTTTTCAGGATTCCAATTCAAAAATAGCAAAAATAGCTGATTTTGAGCTTGTAGATCAGCTATTTTTGACAGTAATATGTAGGCACTGTGGCCCTCTGTGTGGAAATATATTGGCCCTTGCCATCGTTGCCCACCCCTGATCTAAAACATATGTCACCATTTTTGTCCACTCACTCTGTTGTTGCGTTCACACGGGCAGATGAAACGATGCAGTCTACCATTCATTGTCAATGGAAGCCAGCAGCATGACGTTGCAAAGAGACAGTCTACCATTCATTGTCAATGGAAGCCAGCGACATGAAGATGCAAAGATACAGTCTACCATTCATTGTCATTCAATCAAATCGCAACCACTGTTTACTGATTTCAATCTGTCAAGTGACAGAGAAACACTCTGTGTCATGTATAATATCTATTTTTATCTATATTATCTATATATATATATATTTGTTTTTGCTTGGGTTCAATTTAATAGAACTATAAAGTATAGTTTAAAGTATCATTTAAGCTGCATTTGAGGTGTTACTGTTTATACTCAAACACTGCCAGGGTCCTGCACAGAACACACACACACACACACACACACACACACACACACACACACACACACACACACACACACACACACACACACACACACACACACACACTTTTTTGTTTCCTTATTTGCATTTTAAATGTGATCTCTCTCTCCCCAAGTATCCGTAAGTAGTTTGCTCATTCCGTTACTAGTGATTCTCACAATCTTACATTTCAAATCAAATTGTATTTGTATTTGGCCATCATGTAACTCCATGTAATAAGATTTATTTATCTGGAACCCAAATATTAAAATTAAAATGTTATATTAGTAGATATGATTAAGTAGATTATTACTACTATGAGATATACTATATATATAGTATATTGTCCTACTATAGGCATAGAGATTTCTTTCTTTTATTTTTTTCCCACGATTTTGTAACCCATGTTTTCACCCAGTGTCAATTATCTAATGTAATCCTGGGCGCTACACTCACTCTGCCAACCTGGGGAGAGCAACAGACTGAACTCATGTTTCTTTCCTTCATGCTTCCTTCATTTGATCTATGCATGGAGTCCAAGCCGCTTCATTTCACCTGACAGGAGGGAGTTTCCCCGGTTGGACGTAGCGCGTGGAAGGAACACGTTATTCCAATCAGTTCCACTTCCCTCCATCAGGCGCCCCGGATGGCCAGGGGGAGGCAGTATAGAGACCATGAGGATTACTGCATGTTTTTAGTGAGGGTACCTACCCTAGGGGACACGGGGAGAACATGCAAACTCCACACAGAAAGGCCCTTTTCGCCGACCCCGCCTCGGATATGGGCACTGGAGAGGACACGTCCCCCAGTGCCCACAGCGTCCCCATGTGGGAATCAAACCCAGGACCTTCTAGCTGTCAGGCGACAGTACTACTGGCTGTGCCACAGTGAACCTTAAACATTTAACAAACAGTAAACATTTCAGTGACCTATGTGACTGTCACTGTGCGTGTGCGCTAGGCATGCCACGGTATGAGATTTTACAGTACGGTACGGTGCCGGTATTGAAAACCTATACCTCGGTATTCCACGGTATTTATATTTTTAAAAAAAAAGAAAAAAAAAGATTGCCCCCCCCCCACCCCCCCTATGTCTAGTGACTACCCCCACCTCCTTATAAGCCCTTCTTTGTTCCCCAACCTGTAGGTCTACATATCTTATTTTTTTATTTTTTACCTTTTATGATAATTTGAATTTTGTTATTTGTCATGTGACTTGTCATGATTATGAATCGATTACCCAGGACCGAATGGAAACAAGACTGCAAGGACTTTGTTCAGTGATCCCTTTGGACATGTGTTTGACTGTACCCTATACTGATTACATTTCTGCCAATAAAGTATTCAATCAATGAATCAATAGCTATTCCCCACTGTATTTCACTGTACTATGGCTCCCCCTAATGGCCGTTTTGTACCCTGCACGCTGGAGCGCAATCTGGTACAATCTGGTAGTGCAATCTGCGCATGCTCACAACTGTGTGCCTCTGTGTTGACAGTTCACACTTTTAGTTTAGTACATGTGGAAATATGGAATATACAATTGGATCTGGGTGTCTTTCAGCAACACTAACTCAAAGGTAGGAAGCAACTTTTCAATCTACTGCAGCTGTGTGGTGAAAATAAATGTTTCGCCTTAGTCTGGGAGTGGAGTTGCACTGCATGCGCAGCATGCGCCGTCCACCAACGCTGTATTAAAATACAGTAAACTCGGAAATCTCACGGTATCAACACCGTGGCTGTTCCTGTCGCGGTATTACCGAAATTCGGTAAACCGCGGCATGCCTA
This sequence comes from Electrona antarctica, assembly GCF_951216825.1. Lineage (NCBI taxonomy): Eukaryota > Metazoa > Chordata > Actinopteri > Myctophiformes > Myctophidae > Electrona > Electrona antarctica. Next base: position 4,574,173 of record NC_136809.1, on the reverse strand, counting down.
GTGTGCGCGTACAGTATATGAAGTTTTATAACACCTAAAATGAATTCAAGACAGGGCATTTCTCGGCCCCACCCCTCTCCCACTGTTTATATTGTGTTTAGTTTCCAAGATGGCCGCAGCACCAGGAGGGGGTGGGGCGGAGGTGAGCGGGTGGGGTCGACATATGCCCTCTGCATTCAAGACACTTGCCTTGTGTCTGACACCTGACTTGTGTCTGAACACAGCTTTGATGGATGTGTTCTGCCCCCCTCCCCCCCATCAAACAAAATGTTTGGTCAAACCATATGGGCTTCCATTGGAAATGCATTGGAGCGGCCATTAAACACAGACACAAGACAGGTGTCTTGAATGTGTGAACGCAGCCCAGTAAGAGCATATGTCAACCCCACCCGCTCACCTCAGCTCCACCCCTCCTGGTGCTGCGGCCATCTTGGAAACTAAACACAATATAAACAATTGGAGAGGGGTGGGGCTGAGAAAGGCCCTTGAAAACAGAACAGCCATGATGGAGACAGTGTGGCCACAAGGAGGCGGGCCACGCTCATATATTCTGGACTTCTAAAATTCAGAAATACTGGCAGGATATCCACTCCACCTTGGAGACCATTCTGTGTTTTAAGATACCTCAGACTTGTTCCTTTTTATTGTTGGGAAATATCCCTGAAGAGTTTCTAATACATGATAAATATTTAATCAAGATCCTCTCAGCAACAAGTAAGAAAGCGATCACATGACGCTGGTACCAACAGGACCCACCAATGAAAGAACATTGGATGGACATTACTGAGGAATTGTATGTCATGGAAAAACTAACATTCATACTTAGATTACATGAGGATTTATAAGTTCTATAAAAAGTGGGAGCTCTTCTTTCAGCCTATCGATAATGTATGAGGAATTTATGAATGTATCCTGTAATATGAAAAATGCAGCCTTGTTTTTGTTTTGTTTCCTTTTTTTGTCCCTTGCTTTGTTTTAGTTTTTTCTTTTTTGTATTGTCTGTTTTTTTCCATATATTTTTTCTTTTCCGGGGGGGGAGGGGGTGCCCGGTGATATCCCTTGGGCATTTTTTGTTATAGAAGTGTCTATTTGTACGTCTCTAAATGTTTTGATGAATTGAACATGGTGGACCCTCTTGTAAACAAGTGTAATGCTTAATTGAGTCGTCCACTCACAGTTAACAGTCTTTGTATTGAGTTTGTGCTTGAAATGTACTGTAATTCTGCAAACTGTTAATAAATATTTCAATCAATCAATCAATCTGTGTGTATATTTATATAACAATGGTTACTATCAGAATAGAGAGCTATTTAACACCTAGGCTATTTTAACAAAATAAAATCACGTACCCTACCTTTAACTATTCGATTATGGCCAATGAAAAACTGTGATGTTCATGTGGAGGACGCCCTTGCCTATGAGCTGGCACCAGTCTTAACTGCCAGGATGGAATGCAAATGTATATACCTTTATTGAAAGGATAAGCCCCTTGAGATGCTTCATCTCATTTTAGAGGGGGTCCTCAACACAGATGAACAGTAATAATAAACAGCATCATCGAATAAATATGAACATGCATATTGGAGAAGAGGCAGCACTTTGTTTGTTGTAGAAAGACAAAGTCCAAGAAAGATAAAACAAAACAAAAAAAAGATTAGAAGCATGAGCACGGTGTTAGAAGATGAGTGAAAATCGATTCTTTACATACATTGAAAAGAAGTGATTGATCTAAGTCTAAGTAATTCAGAAAGCCACGTCCACATTGAAGACGTCACTTCGGGAGGAATGCTGCTGATGCAGATGTCACTGTCATTGATGGATCAGACCTTTGGACCATCCAGCTGATGTCAACCACATACCTGTCTGACAGTGATGTCTACCTAATCTTCGAGATATAGGTCTACTATGATTACAATATCAGGTCAGTCAGCAGAGATGCCAGGGAGACGGGGGTCAGCTAGAAATACCATGTCCTATCATGATATATCTCCTCCAATCACTGTAGCTACAAACAGCCGCCTTTTGAGGTCTGATTTCCACACTCCTCATCTTGTGCTATAGGCATTCCAGCAAGTGCCATCTGGACCTTCAGGTCCTGTTCCGTTAAGGAAACTATGGAGGGAACTAGACTACTAGTCTGGGAGAAAAGAATGGGAAAGGTCATGCATGTACTTCAAACCAGCTGTACTACCACCAACAGATTCATTGAGAATGTATAGATCCCCCACTTTTAAACATCTTTGTGGCAAAATGTTGATGGGCATCTTACACCAGCATGAGACCGAGAGTAGTTTGGATGGAAAAAGACAGATCTATCAGGCCACTGAGCCCTACCAATCTACCTAAAGACCTGCAGTAATAAGTGTAATAAAGTAATACAAGTAATAAGTGTAATAAAGTAATTAGAGTTAATTCATAGGAAAGGAGGTGTAGTGGACATGACTTGACCACTTCCAAATAAGCCTTTATTTTGGAATGCAAATGTGTTGCTTTTGCATTAATTATTGTAGGCCTATTTTATGGGCTTTTGCTGTGTTAAGCATGACGGGGTTAATATCTAAAAATGCCCTATTCTGAAATCAAATATATTGTACATATCCACATTCATGCGGATAAACACTCTAGAAAGATAATTTGATGAATTTAAACAATATATTTTATGGGATTTGGGGGTTTGAGGCATGAAGGGGTTAATATGCATTAATTAATAATGCATTCATCATAAATCTACTACATTGTGCCTATCCACATCCACAAACGCATGTAGAAAGCAAATTTGATGCATTTAGACCAAGTAATTCGCATGAAATACCATAAAACTTTATTTTCAGGGATTTGTTAGTATTTCAGGCATTAAGGGGTTAATAACTAAATTTGCCCAAGGGATATCACTGGGCACCCTCTTGAATTCGTGAGAGGTGACCCCAAGCTACAAGAATCAGTTGAGAAATAAACTTTATCTGACCAGTAACCACGTTCAGCTCCACGGCTCCCGGACTATATGATGAATTCCTGTTCTGTTCTTTGACTATATAGAAGTGTCTATTTGTACGTCTCTAAATGTTTTGATGAATTGAACATGGTGGACCCTCTTGTAAACAAGTGTAATGCTTAATTGGGTCGTCCACTCACAGTTAACAGTCTTTGTATTGAGTTTGTGCTTGAAATGTACTGTAATTCTGCAAACTGTTAATAAATATTTCAATCAATCAATCAATCTGTGTGTATATTTATATAACAATGATTACTATCAGAATATAGAGCTATTTAACACCTATTTTAACTAAATAAAATCACGTACCCTACCTTTAACTATTCGATTATGGCCAATGAAAAACTGAATGACCCCAGTTAAAGAAGAGTTTTAAGACTACTATAATGAAACGCGCGTGTTTTGTGCACGAAAAGCCTGGTGTAGCGTGGCCGTTAGCATTCCAGAGGAGGGGGATGGGAGGGGGTTCTGGGAAGTGTGTGTCTGTGTCTGGGTCCAAACAAGCATTTAATGGCCTATCTACTGCTCTGACAACACAGTGTGGAATGCCCTGACGCCATCCATCCATTAAAGGACGTCAGACACTGGTTTCTTTTAAAACTGGCCTGGGGAAAAATTAAAATGAAAAAAATCACACCCGTGTGAAGTGAGTGGTGCAACTCTGTGTGTGGGGGGGGGGGGGGGGGGGGGGTCGAGAAATGACCGTGTGGCGGTCCCTCTACTGTACCCTCTACTGTACTGTCACTGTACTGTCACTGTACTGTACTGGCACACCCGAAAGCATCATATACAGTTAATACGTGCGTGTGTGTTTGTGTGTGCGTTAGGTTGCGCACAGGTGGTGAAAAACAACCATGCTGTTTCCGTGCTCATACCCAGACACCCAGCCAGCCACCCACCCAGCCAGCCACACACATAGCTCCGTAAGGGAGTGGTTGCACCACTCAATAACTATCAGGAGAGCACAGGTTACTGTATAAAATCATCAATCAGGAGAACACAAGGGGAGGTTAGTGTATATTTCATCTATAGGAGAACACAAGGGGAGGTTAGTGTATATTTCATCAATCAGGAGAACACAAGGGGAGGTTAGTGTATATTTCATCTATAGGAGAACACAAGGGGAGGTTAGTGTATATTTCATCTATAGGAGAACACAAGGGGAGGTTAGTGTATATTTCATCTATAGGAGAACACAAGGGGAGGTTAGTGTATATTTCATCTATAGGAGAACACAAGGGGAGGTTAGTGTATATTTCATCTATAGGAGAACACAAGGGGAGGTTACTGTATATTTCATCTATAGGAGAACACAAGGGGAGGTTACTGTATATTTCATCTATAGGAGAACACAAGGGGAGGTTACTGTATATTTCATCTATAGGAGAACACAAGGGGAGGTTACTGTATATTTCATCTATAGGAGAACACAAGGGGAGGTTAGTGTATATTTCATCTATAGGAGAACACAAGGGGAGGTTACTGTATATTTCATCTATAGGAGAACACAAGGGGAGGTTACTGTATATTTCATATATAGGATAACACAAGGGGAGGTTAGTGTATATTTCATCTATAGGAGAACACAAGGGGAGGTTAGTGTATATTTCATCTATAGGAGAACACAAGGGGAGGTTAATGTATATTTCATCTATAGGAGAACACAAGGGGAGGTTAGTGTATATTTCATCTATAGGAGAACACAAGGGGAGGTTAGTGTATATTTCATCTATAGGAGAACACAAGGGGAGGTTACTGTATATTTCATCTATAGGAGAACACAAGGGGAGGTTAGTGTATATTTCATCTATAGGAGAACACAAGGGGAGGTTAGTGTATATTTCATCTATAGGAGAACACTAGTGGAGGTTACTGTATATTTCATCTATAGGAGAACACAAGGGGAGGTTAGTGTATATTTCATCTATAGGAGAACACAAGGGGAGGTTACTGTATATTTCATCTATAGGAGAACACAAGGGGAGGTTACTGTATATTTCATATATAGGAGAACACAAGGGGAGGTTAGTGTATATTTCATCTATAGGAGAACACAAGGGGAGGTTACTGTATATTTCATCTATAGGAGAACACAAGGGGAGGTTACTGTATATTTCATCTATAGGAGAACACAAGGGGAGGTTAGTGTATATTTCATCTATAGGAGAACACAAGGGGAGGTTAGTGTATAGTTCATCTATAGGAGAACACAAGGGGAGGTTAATGTATGTTTCATCTATAGGAGAACACAAGGGGAGGTTAGTGTATATTTCATCTATAGGAGAACACAAGGGGAGGTTAGTGGCCCGTGGACAAGGCACGCTACCTCCGCAAGTTAGATAGCATCGGCATAGATGTTTGTCCGTATGTGATTAAGGATTGGACCAAGTTGCATTGGCAGCCATAGAACATTCTTACCCCAGGCTAAAACCGGATGTGACGTTTTTGGGTGTTCCTGTCTAGCGTGGTGGTGTCAGTGTATCGGAGAACACAAGGTGACGTTAATGTAAATGACCAGAATGGAGGTGTTGTTTCACTGATGTATGTGATTTTTCCCTTTTCTTCTTTGTACGTATATAGTGTTTTAATATTTGGTGACAACAATGTATTATTGTGTTATTTTTTTATGCTATGTTGATTAATCTAATACAAAGGACCACAATGGAAACCACAACACGGTGGGAAAGGGGAAGAAGGCACACGCGCACACACACACACACGCACACGTACACACACACGCACACGCACGCACGCACGCACGCACGCACACGCACACGGAGGACTCACGGCCGGGCTACACCGGGCGATTTTGGGCACGTTTGTGCGCGCAGTGCATGTGTTTACTGCACGCGTACAGCGCGTTTGGATAGGACCAATATATGTCAATGATACCAGCTACACCAGACGCACGGATACCGCGGGCCACGGTTGCGCATGCTCTAAAAATAGGATCGGTTCTATTTTTTTTACGTGCGTATGCCGGGGCAACCAGTGCCGATTCTGGCCTCCAAGGGGCCCTAAGCATGATTGTAGCAAGGGGGCCCCCCATGAAAAAATGGGGGGTTTTGAAACAGTTTAAAACAGTTTTAAGTAGACAAACAGAGCAGAATAAGGTGTAAACATTTATTGTCTGTCTGTCTGTCTGTCTGTCTGTCTGTCTGTCTGTCTGTGTATGACAGACTGACTGGTATAAACAGCGCCCCCGGTGTAGAGGGATGGTATGACAGACTGGTATAAACAGCGCCCCCAGTGTAGAGGGATGGTATGACAGACTGGTATAAACAGCGCCCCCAGTGGGGAGGGATGGTATGACAGACTGGTATAAACAGCGCCCCCAGTGGGGAGGGATGGTATGACAGACTGGTATAAACAGTGCCCCCAGTGGGGAGGGATTTTATGACAGACTGACTGGTATAAACAGTGCCCCCAGTGGAGAGGGATGCTATGACAGAGAGACTGGTATAAACAGCGTCCCCAGTGGGGAGGGATGGTATAAACAGCACCCCCAGTGTAGAGGGATGGTATAAACAGCGCCCCCAGTGGGGAGGGATGGTATGACAGACTGACTGGTATAAACAGCGCCCCCAGTGGGGAGGGATATTATGACAGAGAGACTGGTATAAACAGCGCCCCCAGTGGGGAGGCTGTGTTGTGGCTTTAGTCACAAACTTAAGCATAGCCCCTGGAAATTATAGATACAAACACAAGGATAAAAAAAACTCAATTGTATATTGATATATATATATATATACACACCCCCCCGCCCCCCCCCCCCCCCCCCCCCCCCACACACACACACACACACACACACACACACACACACACACACACACACACACACACACACACACACTTATTCAAATTCTTAATTATTCCTTTGCAATTTAAATTATTTATATTTCAATACTGAGCAACAACAACAAAACTACGAATTTGAAGCTAGTCACAGAGTGAGACTACAGCGAGTCACCACTCACTCCCAACCATGCCATGATATAAGAGATGATTATTGATTACAAACTGCAGCAAGCAGCAGCAGTACTAGCCTAGCCACCAGTGTGGCTCAGCCTGTAAACACAACAACAACAACCCGCGACATTCACAGAACAGGACACTGCAAGTCAGTCTGCAAGTTTATTTACCTGATTGCTCCTTCCGCAGTTCATCCTTACGCTTTTTCTTTAACTTTTTATCATTTCCTGAAGGATAAAGACGCTTCATGATTGAAGATGAGTTCCGTGAGATCTGTGTTGTTGTTGTTGTTGTTTTATATGCTACTCTCCCGTCCGTCCGAAACGACACCGAAGCAAAATAACTCTTTGAAAGGTGGGCGTTTCCGCGTGGTGGAAATGTCTACTACGATAGGCCTGTCCTTGATTCTGATCACTAAGGTACGCTGTTGGCGGAAGATTTCACCATTGAGCAGCGTTACACTCACTGCGCAAATAACGTAAAAAGCCCCCACGGCTCCGCCCGCCCTGTGCTCACCGTTCCTTGCTTAACGTCGGTACGCAAATAACGTAGCACGCTCTTTGCCGACTTTGCGCAGGGCAAGCGGGGGCCTTTTGTGAATTCGGGGGCGGCGGGGGCCCTACGCAGCCTGCGTAATCTGCGTTTAGGAGGATGCCCCCATGCGCGCGTATCTATATATCCTCCCGGAAGGTCCCGCACAAATCTGCCGCGCATCACAGATCTGGTGTAGCCGGGGCATTTCGCACGCATACTTTGTGCGCGCAGTGCGCTTACGTCAAACGCACACATGCCCGGTGTAGCTTGGCCGTTAGTGTGTGTTTGTGCGTGCGTGCGTGCGTGAAAAGGTTTCTAAAACATCAAAAGTCTCTCTCTCTCTCCTGTACACTGTGAGGCCTTACGGCCAAGCTACACCAGGCGTTTACCCTAAACGCGCGGCCCGCGCATGCGTTTTTTAAAACAGGACTGGTGTAGAATTAAATGCACGCACGGGGTTAAACGTGCGCGTTTTGTGCGCGAAAAGCCTGGTGTAGCGTGGCCGTTAGCATTCCAGAGGAGGGGGATGGGAGGGGTTTCTGGGAAGTGTGTGTCTGTGTGTGTGTGTGTGTGTGTGTGTGTGTGTGTGTGTGTGTGTGTGTGTGTGTGTGTGTGTGTGTGTGTGTGTGCGTGCGTGTGTGCGTGCGTGCGTGCGTGAAAAGGTTTCTAAAACATCAAGTCTCTCTCTCTCTCCTGCACACTGTGAGGCCTTAGCATTCCAGAGGAGGGGGATGGGAGGGGGTTCTGGGAAGTGTGTGTCTGTGTGTGTGTGTGTGTGCGTGTGTGCATGCGTGCGTGCGTGCGTGCGTGTGTGGGGACTGGGAGTGGTCACAAAGCTAGGGTTAGGTTGGGACAAACAGTCTTGTCGACTCTTGTGCATCAGTTCTCTCCAGACTGAACCACAACACCACATTCTGCTCTGAAGATAAAGGTAATTATCCCATTTGTTTTTATTTAAAGGCAATTATGCTGTTGAATCAACCATTTGTTTTTATTGTTCATTCGTTGATAATTTCTGCATCGAATTTGCCAGTTCCGTTTGTTTTATTCACTTTAGTTTTATTTGAGTTTTCATTGGTTTTAGTGTTGGTTTTATTTTTGAACCGGGTGGGATTTAAAACGCTCTGAAAAGTAGAAAAAGGTTTTAAAAAAAAAGAAAGAAAAGTAAAGTAGTGAAAAATACTGTAGCAGATCTACAAGCTCACAAGCTTGTAGATCTGCTAGTTTCGCGAATTATTTTAAAAGAAAAAATAGATACATTGCTGACAAGAACTAAAGGAAAAAAAATGTAGGATAGTTTTGAAAACTATACATTTGAAAGATTTTCACAAATGTTCATGATATTTCAAAAATAGCAGATCTACAAGCTCATAGCACAGCAGAAAGTGACGCATTATGGGCTTTGTAGATCTGCTACTTTTGAAAAGCCCAGAGTATAAAAAGGAAGGGCCCCTGGGGGTCTCCGGACCCCACATTGAGAACCATTGGTCTGCACCAGTCGTTCTCAACCAGTGGTCCTTGAGGGGCTTAGGTGGTCCCCAGTTAATGATAGAGCTTAATCAAATGGTCTTAGGTGGTCCCCAGTTAATGATAGAGCTTAATCAAATGGTCCTTGAGGGGCTTAGGTGGTCCCCAGTTAATGATAGAGCTCAACCAGTGGTCCTTGAGGGGCTTAGGTGGTCCCCAGTTAATGATAGAGCTCAACCAGTGGTCCTTGAGGGGCTTAGGTGGTCCCCAGTTAATGATAGAGCTCAACCAGTGGTCCTTGAGGGGCTTAGGTGGTCCCCAGTTAATGATAGAGCTCAACCAGTGGTCCTTGAGGGGCTTAGGTGGTCCCCAGTTAATGATAGAGCTTAATCAAATCTTAGGTGGTCCCCAGTTAATGATAGAGCTTAATCAAATGGTCCCATAAGGGTCCATTTGGTTGTACTTGAGTGAAACTACAAAAGTATTGGCATCAAAATGTACAGAATGTCCATTTCATGTCAGCTGTCTGATGTGTGTGTATGCGCGCGCGTGCATGTGTGCGTGCATGCGTGCGTGCGTGCGTGTGTGCGTGAGTGGAGGAGGGGGAGGAGCTAAACTTTAGAGTTCTCATTATACAGATGTATTGCATTTACATAAAGGGGGAGGAGCTAACCTTTAGAGTTCTCATTATACAGATGTATCTCATTTACATAAAGGGGGAGGAGCTAACCTTTACAGTTCTCATTATACAGATGTATCTCATTTACATAAAGGGGGAGGCGCTAACCTTTAGAGTTCTCCTTATACAGATGTATCTCATTTACATAAATGGGGAGGAGCTAACCTTTAGAGTTCTCCTTATACATATGTATCTCATTTACATAAAGGGGGAGGAGCTAACCTTTAGAGTTCTCCTTATACAGATGTATCTCATTTACATAAAGGGGGAGGAGCTAACCTTTATAGTTCTCCTTATACAGATGTATCTCATTTACATAAAGGGGGAGGAGCTAACCTTTAGAGTTCTCATTATACAGATGTATCTCATTTGCATAAAGGGGGAGGAGCTAACCTTTACAGTTCTCCTTATACAGATGTATCTCATTTACATAAAGGGGGAGGCGCATACCTTTAGAGTTCTCCTTATACAGATGTATCTCATTTACATAAAGGGGGAGGCGCTAACCTTTAGAGTTCTCCTTATACAGATGTATCTCATTTACATAAAGGGGGAGGAGCTAACCTTTACAGGTCTCCTTATACAGATGTATCTCATTTACATAAAGGGGGAGGAGCTAACCTTTAGAGTTCTCCTTATACATATGTATCTCATTTACATAAAGGGGGAGGAGCTAACCTTTACAGTTCTCCTTATAGAGCGTCGCAGTCCCGCCTCCTACCCTGGACCAAGAAATGAAACCCAATGCATTATTCTCATAGACATTTCTTAAAGTATTTATTTAAAGACGGTTACGCCGCGGACAAAGCCAACTCGAGTCGTGACAACTCATGACAACACAAACAATATTTTGGACCAAACAAATAATTACAAAGAAGAAAAACAACAAAAGAAGTTTTGTAACCTGCCGTTTTTTTCTTCTTTCTAATTATTTGTTTGGTCCAAAATATTGTTTGTGTTGTCATGAGTTGTCACGACTCGAGTTGGCTTTGTCCACGGCGTAACCGTCTTTAAATAAATACTTTAAGAAATGTCTATGAGAATAATGCATTGGGTTTCATTTCCTGGTCCAGGGTAGGAGGCGGGACTGCGCCGCTCTATACAGATGTATCTCATTTACACATAGGGGGATGCGCTAACCTTTAGAGTTCTCCTTATACAGATGTATCTCATTTACATAAAAGGGGGAGGCGCTAACCTTTAAAGTTCTCCTTATACAGATGTATCTCATTTACATAAAGGGGGAGGAGCTAACCTTTACAGGTCTCCTTATACAGATGTATCTCATTTACATAAAGGGGGAGGAGCTAACCTTTAGAGTTCTCCTTATACAGATGTATCTCATTTACATAAAGGGGGAGGAGCTAACCTTTACAGTTCTCCTTATACAGATGTATCTCATTTACATAAAGGGGGATGCGCTAACCTTTAGAGTTCTCCTTATACAGATGCATCTCATTTACATAAAGGGGGAGGCGCTAACCTTTAGAGTTCTCCTTATACAGCTGTATCTCATTTACATAAAGGGGGAGGCGCTAAGTGTTAGTGGGATGGGGTTACACAATGAAGCCTCTGTTTGTCCTGTTCAGGATCCACGCTGCGGAAGATGCTGATCCTATTGGTCCTGAGCGCTGGGTTCTGCCTGGCAACAGGACAGAGACACTACAACCTGCTGTCACCTGTCCTGAAGAGCTACGTGGACATGGCTCTGGTTAAAGCCAACCAAGAGCTGGAGTCAAATGGACATCTGAACTTCAACAAGATCGGTGATTCTGCAGTGGTGAGTCGGTACAGTTCAGTAATCTAGTACAGGTGAGGGTCAATAGAGCGTCGTAGTCCCGCCCCCTTTCATGACGACGCCACGCCCAGGACATAATTCCCAATGCATTTTCCCCATAGACCAATTAATTGTTTACAAACATTGGGACTGAGCGCACGGGTGACTGTTTCATGTAATCAATTCCCAACAGATCTCCAAACCTGTTGTTTTGGGGAGCGCTGGTTTCAGTCCTCACACTAGTGAGGTGCACCCTAGGAGTATTTATACTTCAAAGCGCAACAGTATTGCGTACAGAGAACAGCTGATATAAAAGATCACATCGCATCGTGTGAGCTTAGAAGTCTGCGTGCGCGACACCATCACGGGACGAAGCATACATTATACTTGATGGGCTGCAGGTGCGCGTGCAGCCGTGGACAAACAGGATCTGCTGCCGTGATCATGAGCACCTCCCGTTCTTATGACAGCGACTGGAGGTGTGGTTTTGAGGACAACTCCTTTGAATTGCTATTATTGTTCAAACACAACAGAAACCAAGGATTATATATTTCAAGGGCGAGAGATCACAATAAAAACCCTATTCATTCTTCCTCCACACTGGGAGAAAAACAGCATCTGAAAGTTTGATGGTACAGTTAGAACTTTTCCATTCCATCTTATAAGAGGTGGTGTTCTTCTGCTGCCTTTATGCACGCGCATGCTGTTGCTTATCAGTGTGACGTTGTCTGTTAAGGCGTCTATAGACATTTCAAAAAGTATTTATTTAAAAACGTTGTTATGTGTCGTACGAAGCCAACTCGAGTTGTGACAAATCATGACAACAAACACAATTTTCTTTGGGCCAAAACAAATAATTAGAAAGAAGATTCAGAATCATGAAAACCAGAGCAGACCTCTCATTCTGTGGACCTTAATGACCAGAGCAGACCTCTCATTCTGTGGACCTTAATGACCAGAGCAGACCTCTCATTCTGTGGACCTTAATGACCAGAGCAGACCTCTCATTCTGTGGACCTTAATGACCAGAGCAGACCTCTCATTCTGTGGACCTTAATGACCAGAGCAGGCCTCTCATTCTGTGGACCTTAATGACCAAATGAATAGAAAAAACACTAATAAAAAGTATGTCATGACATCACAAGTTAATCTCTTGAGCTCAGCCGATTCACCCGTTATCACTGTATTAAATATACAAAATCAACCGTTATCAGGACGTTGGAATACGGCCAATATGGCCATACTGGCATACTAGACATTGTGGTGTTTGGCTGTATTCCCCCGGACTGCACGCATGCAGGGTGGTGCAGACATAGCCTGGTCAAGGACTCCCCCTGCTGAACGTGTCATTTCCAACTCTATTGTCGGCGCATGGAAACTAGGGCCTACTAATACAGAGAATCAGGGAGAAGGGAGAGAGGGACTGAGAGAAAGGCAGGCTCGGTCTGGCCTACAAATGCTGTAACTGTATGGAACGAATGCTTGTAACCTGTACCTGATTGCTGACCAATAAATGGAAAGAAGGATATGTGCCTGCTTGCATCTCCAATTAATTTTCAACTGCTACATCAAGGAATTAGGTAAAATATCCACAGAACCCTGTAAGAAAGATACATCACCACCCAAGCCCATTCTTGGCCAATACCACATTAGCAACGGTTACTAAGTAAGGATCCTGGTCAAGCTTTCACTGCTGGTCAAAATGGTTAAGCAGTGTCAATAAATATATTTGCTGTAGCATGTGTGGACCTCAGAAAGAGGGTTTGTGGGGGAACGCTCGTCGCTGGCACAGTTGGTAGTGCTGTCGCCTCACAGCTAGAAGGTCCTGGGTTCGATTCCCGCTCAGGGCGCTGTGGGTGCTGGCGGCGTGTTTCCTCCTCCACGTCATCAGTGCCCATACCCGAGGCGGGGTTGGTCAAAAAGGCCTTTCTGTGAGGAGTTTGCATGTTCTCCCCGTGTCCCCTAGGGTAGGTACCCTCACAAAAAACATGCAGTAATCCTGGTCTCTAAACTGCCTCCCCCTGGCCAGCCGGGGCGCCTGATGGAGGGGAAAGGAACTGGTTGGAATAACGTGTTCCTTCCACGCGCTACGTCCAACCAGGGAAACTCCCCCCTGTCATGTGTAAAGGAGCAACGTGGACACTCAGGCAGGAAGGAAGCATGAGTTCAAGTCCGTTGCTCTCCCCATGTCCCCTATATATGGGGATTAGGTTGGCGGAGGGTGTGTAGAGCCCAGGATCACATTAGATAATTGACACAGGGGTGAAAAATGGGTTACAAAAACCGTGGGAAAAATTATAAAAAAAAGAAAGAGGGTTTGTTTTCTTATCTTAATGTTATGAGCAAACTAGTCCATTCCACAAATTATTTCGCTCCGTTGTGCAGTTTAATAGTAAATATTAGAAATAAAAATAGGCTGTCATTGACTTCCATTGTAACGGGAAAACAGCTCTCAAAGTCACTCTTTTAGCACATAAGCGAACACAACAAAAGCTGATTCTGACAGTTTATGACATCAGGAAAACTCATGCCGTTTTATTTTCGTCTTTTGATAGATTTATAAAGTAACTATTTTGGTTGGAGATACTGAAGCGGTTCTGCGGTGTTCCCAACTCTCGTGGGGACATCGTGCGAGGTTTCGTTTGTAAACAAGTCGCCAAGCTGTTTGAGATGCACCCAGCTGCAGCCTCGCAGACGAGCAGTCCCAGACATTTCTCCTAAAGTGTCTTCTAAAGTGTCTCCCTCAAACATGTCCATTGTGTATGGTTTTTAGCGACAGGCGGACGAGATCAAATACGTTTGTTTACATCCATGGCATTCCAATAATACGCTTCAGGAGTGGGTTTACAGATTTGGACCAATCAGATTGTTTTTTACTCAACACGAACAGAAGTTCGCGTAGGCAGGATCTTCTTTCTACACAAACTAGTCAAAACAAGACAACGAACGTTGACATTTTTTATTAAAAATAAAACTGTGAGTTTTCCTGATTCCTGTCAGAATCAGCTTTTGTTGTGTTCGCTTATGTGCTAAAAGAGTGACTTTGAGAGCTGTTTCCCCGTTACAATGGAAGTCAATGAGAGCCTATTTTTGTTTTTAATATTTACTATTAAACTGCACAATGGAGCGAAATAATTCATGGAACGGACTAGTTTGCTCATAACAAGGTAAGAAAACAAGCCCTCTTTCTGAGGTCCACACATGCTACAGCAAATATATTTATTGACACTGCTTAACCATTTTGACCAGCATTGACCAGGATCCTTACTTAGTAACCATCGCAAACGTGGGATATGGGCCAAGAACGGGCTTGGGTTGGACGTAGCGAACGGCTAATTGAATTGGG
>NC_136809.1:4444935-4559206 GCF_951216825.1 Electrona antarctica | reverse complement strand
ACCCCACTTAAAACCTGTTGATGGGATGTTGTTATAGACTACCTACCCCACTTAAAACCTGTTGATGGGATGTTGTTATAGACCACCTACCCAGGCATGATTAAATCTACCACGACTAGCAACTGGACAGTGGGGGGCCGTCTAACACAGCATCTTTTCTTGGACGGGAGGATTTAGATCAAGAGTTATTAACGTTTTAAGATTTGCGTTGTCGTCGGCTAAACAGGCAGGGAACATTATCAATGACGTGTCACTGTTGTGCAACACCGAGGATTGCGCAACAAGCGCTTCTAGGCTGTGGAGCGATGCGACCAGTTTTGATATCACTAATTTGACGGAGATTAATCAATCTCGGAGATTAATCAATCTCCGTCTCAGGCACATGACCGTACTAAGTACCATGACGGACATCTACGTCATGGACCCTTAAACTGTTAACTGGGGACAGGGAGGAACTCCTTATATGGTCAGCACACTCTATAGTAGGGAGGATTATCACAACAAAACAAAGAAAAATAAGTGATATTTGAATTAAGTGAAATCACTGAATATACCTTCAAAATAGTAAAAAGAAAAGACAAAAAAAAAGACAAAGAAGTTTATGGATAAGTGCTTTAGCACTGACAAAAATAGGCCCATGTGTACAGTAAGTAAACAGTTACAGTAAACATAACTATACAGTATTATAGTGACTCATAGGAATAGACTACGTGACAACCAGGAATAGTCTGGTGACCACCGGAGAGACGGGTGGCAGCCGGAAAGTAGACGGCACCCGGGAGCAGTATGGGTTAGCGCCCCAGCCTGTGTCTTTCGTGAGGAAGAAGCCCAACAAACCCACGGTGAGGCCTTTAGGAGGGCCATTCAAGCCTCAAGCGGAGCCTGCGGCACCACCAAGGGCAAGGTGGAGCCTGCGTAACCGTTGCGGCTCGAGAATCCACCATTCCTGAATAAAGTGCCTGGTGCTGGGAGTCTGGTGCAAAGCACAGGGCCTGACCTGGTGAGAGCAGGAGTGGACCTGGCGATACGTACGAGGGGCCCGGACAGGAGTCAACCCACAGAGCCTAGTCCTTCCACGCGCCAGAATGGTACCTCCCAGTCCCGGCAGAGTAGTTCAGGAGGAACGGATTGTGTGGTCCTGGTTTTTCCCTAATGGGACTGATCGAGGGTAGCTACTGGGACGTAAGTCGGGACTTGATCACCCCGGCTGGGTCACCTGAGTGAGGGGTATGATGTTGGGATACATCACTGAGGATACGTCCCAGGTGCATCTATGTATGTATGTATTTTGTATTTGTGTACAGGTATTATGCACATTTATAAAGTGACAATGTAATGACGTTTTAAGACCTATTTTAACACGAAATTGTCAAATATTATGCAAGAAATATGTGAAAATAGCAGATCTACAAGCTCACAACACCCCACACTGCTTTTTATCTGTGGAACTGAGTCAAACTAAATGTAATGCCTATATAGCTCCACGTGCTTGTCGAGGGGGGGGGGGGGGGGGGGGGGGGGGCAGACAGACAGTCTATTTGAAGTGAGGGGCGCTCTTATCATCATACATCACATCAGCCAATCAAATCATCACATTCTGACACACACACACACACACACACACACACACACACACACACACACACACACACACACACACACACACACACACACACACACACACACACACACACACACACACACACACACACACCTCAGCTGTGCATAGCAGGGGCTAGCACCCCTCAAAAACTACTGGGGGTCACTCATTAAAAATAAATTAATCCACAAAACTATCGTCATTTGTATTATTGAGCAATGTCTAACATACAGAGCGACGTTGGTTCAACTTTGACCTCTCTGTCACATGGAACTACAGAGGGTTTGACCTTTGACCTATCTGTCACATGGAACTATGTTGTGTGTCCAGTATCAGTACACCAGCAGCAGCAAAAACAAATAGTT
Source organism: Electrona antarctica (assembly GCF_951216825.1). Taxonomy (NCBI): domain Eukaryota; kingdom Metazoa; phylum Chordata; class Actinopteri; order Myctophiformes; family Myctophidae; genus Electrona; species Electrona antarctica. The sequence continues at coordinate 4,557,241 of NC_136809.1, read as the reverse complement.
CCATCATGTGACAGAGAGGTCAAAGTTGAACCAACGTTGTGCTATATGATAGTTTTGTGGATTTGTTTTTGTTGAGTGGTGCAACCACTCCCTTACGGAGCTGTGTGTGTGGCTGGGTGCCTGGGTCTGAGCACGAAAATAGCATGGTTGTTTTTCACCACCTGTGGTGCGCAACCTAACACACACACACAAACACACACGCACATATTAACTGTATATATGGTGATTTTGGGGTATGCCAGTACAGTACAGTGACAGTACAGTACAGTAGAGGGACCCCCACACGGTAACTCTGTCATTTCTCTATACCGTTTCGGACGTGGGGCGGCTCACCGGAATCGGCCCGGCCCCCTGACCTCTCACCACGGGACTCAACCAATCAATGAATACCTTTACAACCACTAGATTAATGACAAGTAATCTATGTCCAGCAGCTTTAAGTCCTCACATCTGATCTAACACTTTAAAGTACCAAGAGTAAAAGTGCAGAAATGTCCCGTTTCAAGTTTTCAAAATGCAATCTTTTGAAAAAAGCCGATCTACAATGCTCACAAGGCCTCACATTGTGACATTGTGAGCTTGTAGATCTGCTATTTTCAAATAGGCCTACCCTTAACGTAAATGTACTCAGTTACTCTCCACCACTATTAATACAATGGCATGACATCATTATAAAACATGTTAATGACATCATTATGACATCATTATAAAACACGTCGAAAATCCACTGAATGTTCAAAGTTCAGGTTTTTGAGTGGTGTAAACCACTCCTACAACTGGCTTTTTTGTGCAGAAAAAATGAGCATGGTTGCTATGTTCACCCTGTTGTAATGACGTAATGAAATCACACCCGGGTGAACATAGCAACCATGCTCATTTTTTCTGCACAAACAAAGCCAGGTAATGAAATCACACCCGGGTGTGATTTCATTACGTCAGACATGATTTCATTACGTCAGACAGACCTTACACCACTCAGTTCACACGGGTGTGATTTTTTTTTGGTGTAATTGAGGTCATAAAAACAAAATAAAAATAAAAATAAATGAAAATGAATGTCATGAAACATGTGAGTAGTTCTTTCCTTACCTTCAGCCTTCAGTGAGTCCAGAGAGAGCAGCCATGATGTGAAGAGGAGAGCCAGCGCTGTTACCACACGCATCTCTGCACAGCCTGTCAATCTGTCAGCCTGTCAATCAGCCTGTCCGCCTGTCAATCAGCCTGTCCGCACGTCAATCAGCCTGTCCGCACGTCAACCTGGGAGAGCAGAGAGAGAGACTGACTGCATTAGGAGGAAAACTCTTATAGTCCAGTCTAGTCTACCACAAGGACATATCCCCTCCAGCACAAGGACGGGGTCAAAGGTACAGGTGACAACACACACACAGTCTCATGACTTACTGTGTGAGCCGTGATGAAATCAGCACTCTAGATTAGACTCATTGATTGATTGACATATTTTATAGTCTAGAGCAGTGGTTTTCAACCTTTTTCATATCGAGGCCCATTATTTTGTATTCAGCATTTGAGCCACGGACCACCATTTGAAGACATTTAGCCTCTCAGACCCATTTGAGCCACGGACCACCATTTGATGACATTTAACCTCTCAGACCCATGGACCACCATTTGATGACATTTTTTTGTATTATATTAGTTTTTATTAGGTTTTTTATAGACATGACATACATACATAACAATGACACATACACCAGACTAGACAATGTATAAAACGAGTGGCGAGCCTATCGTGATGAGATAACTGGCTATGAACACAACAATCATAAGACATCAACAAGAGCACAGCAGCAGGGCAAACAGGCCAGCGGTTACACAGCAGAGTCAAGGTGAGTTGTAATAGGGCCCCATATATATTCAAATGTTGCTATGCTATCTTGGCCGTTGCATCGCAACCTCTCCAAATGTATCAATGATATAAATTAATTGAGCCATTTAGAGAAACAGGGCACAATGGGTGTCTTCCATTCAGTTAATATAATTCGTTTAGCTACTAATGTACCGAGCATCAGCGTCTGCTGTGTAGTGTATGGCAGCGCGAGGGAGGCATCAGAGCAGCCGAAGAGGGCAGCTAGAACATCAGGAACAATGTTAATACGGTATACTCTTGAGTACCATGCAAAAATATTTTTCCAAAAAAAGATAATCTTTGGACAGGACCAGAATGTGTGGCCCAGAGTGCCCTTGGAGATGTTGCATCTACCACATATGTCAGAAACAGCGGAGTACATTTTGTTCATTTTGACTTTTGAGTAATGTAGTCTATGGATGACTTTAAACTGGATGGGTTGTAATCTAGAATTGACTGAACCAGAATGGATCCTCCTTAACCCCTCGCTCCATATCTCATCTGACAGCTCCAGGCCAATATCCTCCTCCCAGGCAGCCTTTATATGGTTTGTTGATGGAATAGATAGTTTGGAGAATAGTGAGACAAATTTTGAGACAAGTTGTTTGGAGTTGGGATGTTGTTTCAATAACGCATGTAAACAGTGATCCTGAGGTAAATTTAGAAAATTATGAAATTGATTTTGGAAAAAATGTCTAACTTGTAAATAGCGAAAAAGGTGGGAGTGTGGGAGAGAAAATACTTCTTTCAGCTCAGAAAATGATGCGAATTGATTGTTTATATATAGATCTGAAAATTTGGTCAGGCCCTTGTCCTTCCAAAGTGCAAAGGCTGCATCTGTCTGAGATGGAATGAAGTTGTGATTATGACATATAGGAGAGTGTACAGACAGATTGGGAACTGAAAGTACCTTCCATACTTGTTTCAAGATTTCAATTGAGTTTCTCAGTACGAAATTGTCTTCCAATAGATGCGCTGGCAACTCTTTTGAGGAGAACAGGAGAGCTGAAAGAGAGCTGCCCTTCACTGCCTGGGATTCAAACTGGAGCCATTTAGGAGTGTCTGCGGATGATTGAGGGAGCTGGTCTTGCCAATAAATTAAAGCTCTAAGATTGGTGGCCCAGTAGTAGTGTTGAAACACAGGGAGGGAAAGCCCCCCCATTTGTTTTGGTTTCTGTAAGTGATTCTTTGAGATACGGTTTGATTTGTAACCCCAATAAAAAATATTATTGAATCGATTTTTTTAAAGAAAGATGATGCGAGCTTGATTGGGATGTTTTGAAATAAATACATAAACCTGGGGAGAGAAACCATCTTGATCGCGTTCACGCGCCCTATCATTGATAGCGGCAGGGCCAATGTTCGATATCTGTTTTAAGTTTCTCTAATAGAGGAATAAAGTTATATTTAAAGAGCAACTTTGGCTTCACTGGGATGGATAAACCCAGATATGTAAACTGTTCTGTAGCGATCTTAAACGGGAGGGAGTCAAGATATGACTGCTCCAAATTATCAGTGAGAGGAATAAATGCGCTTTTTTGCCAGTTGATAGAGTAGCCCGACAGTTTACCGAAATATTTAATTAAGGAGAGAAGCGGAGGGAGTGATGAGGCTGGATCCATCATAAAAATTAATAAATCATCGGCGTAAAGCGATAATTTACATTCCACGCTCCCAATAGTTATTCCTTTGATGTCAAGATGCTTTCTTATACAAATAGCAAGCGGTTCAAGCATTAAATTGAACAGAAGAGAGCTCGTGCAACAACCCTGCCGCGTACCGCGTTGCAACCTAAATAATAATGATTTATTACCGTTAGTCAAAATGGAGGAGGTGGGCGCTGCATAGAGCATCTTGATCAAATTAAAAAATGAGTCACCGAATCCATAATGTCTTAATGTGGCATGCATATATCTCCAATCGATTTGATCGAAGGCACGCTCCGCGCCATTTGATGACATTTAACCTCTCAGACCCATTTGAGCCACGGACCACCATTTGATCACATTTAGCCTCTCAGACCCATTTGAGCCACGGACCACCGTTTGATGACATTTAGCCTCTCAGACCCATTTGAGCCACGGACCACCGTTTGATGACATTTAGCCTCTCAGACCCATCTGAGCCACGGACCACCGTTTGATGACATTTAGCCTCTCAGACCCATCTGAGCCACGGACCACCGTTTGATGACATTTAGCCTCTCAGACCCATTTGAGCCACGGACCACCGTTTGATGACATTTAGCCTCTCAGACCCATCTGAGCCACGGACCACCGTTTGATGACATTTAGCCTCTCAGACCCATTTGAGCCACGGACCACGGTTTGATGACATTTAGCCTCTCAGACCCATCTGAGCCACGGACCACCGTTTGATGACATTTAGCCTCTCAGACCCATCTGAGCCACGGACCACCGTTTGATGACATTTAGCCTCTCAGACCCATCTGAGTCACGGACCACCGTTTGATGACATTTAGCCTCTCAGACCCGAAACTAAAGAATGTTTTGTTGTCGTTGGATCAGATTTTGTCCACAATTCCATGCTGTATTGATGTGTTACCATAGGAGAGAACTGTATTGATGTGTTACCACAGGAGAGAACTGTATTGATGTGTTACCACAGGAGAGAACTGGAAAATGTGATTATTCTACATTCTCCAATTGTGTAGACTTCTTGTAAATGAAGTAATGCAGATGTTTAACAATAATGTAAGTCCTGAGAGTGTAAAATTAAACCAAATGGACACCCTACGGGTGAAGTGAGGGGCGCTCTTGTTGTCGTACATCATCCAATAAAAAAAATGAATATACTTATATATTTTGTCAACTTATGTTATTATCTTTTAACCATGATACAATGCTTTAAAAAAAACTCTATTGGACAAGGATGGGTTGGAAGTCAGTTGTGTGTGTGTGTGTGTGCGCGTGTGCAAAAGATTATTTTTGGGCCATTATTGATTATGTTTGTGTGTGTTGTCTTCATGCTGTACCTTGACTGCTGTGCAGACAGACAGACAGACAGACAGACAGACAATTTTGAACAGACAATAATGCATACATTAAGCTCTGATAGTAGTAATACTCTAATAGTATTCTTTTATTTTATTACTTAAATAAAAATCACACCTGTGTGAAGTGAGGGGCGCTACCCGTCGGTTGGATTGCTTATGACGTGCCGACACGTCGTACGGTCTGAACCAGTTAATCCTCTTAATCCCGAGCGATTTACAGTAAGCGTTTAAATTGTGCAGAAATTGGCCTCATGGTGGCGCAACAACAGGCAGATGTGGAAAATGCAGGGCAAAGGTTTTGTTTTGGCCCCTAGGGGGAGTGAGCATGGAAAGGTGTACAACTGTACACAGATCGATGCAGTTATAGGTAAGAACATGAATTGGCCTGTTATAGCGCCACCTGCCTAGTGGTAATGTGTATGTATAATATCAGGGAAATCACACACTGTTCATGATTTGAACATACCCCTGGGCAGACCAAGGCGCAGTTGGAGGAAACACATCGACTCACTGGCCTTGGAACGTCTCGGAATCCCCCAGGAGGAAGTCACTAATATTGCTTTGGAGAGGGAAGTCTGGTGCCCCTGCGACCCGACTACGGATAAGCGGTTGAAGATGGATGGATGGAAGTTAAAAACGGACAAATCTGCAGAACTTTGGAAGGCAATCTTAGCCAATGGGGATGGAATATGCATGGGGACACGGACAGGTCCGTGTTGATCACATGACTATAGAGATGGTGTATACCGAGTTGCGTGATGTATGGATACAATGTGTACGAGTAATATAAATAAATGTGTTTTGCAAAAGTCGGCCTCATGGTGGCGCTATAACAGTCCGTTGTGGAAATAATTGAGGCAGAGGTTCGTCGTTGGCATCCAGGGAGTGTGTGTTAACCGGATTTGGCGGGCCTTGATGCCGTCGTAATGACTGATATTACACTCGCTGAAAATAGCCGATCTACAAATAGCCGATCTACAAGCTCACAACGCGTCGCGTGTGTGCGGTTGTCACGGGCTGTGTGCGTCCAAACTCGATCATTCCAATATAAATGGTAAATGGCATTTATAGCACCTTCATCCAAGGCGCTTTACATAGATATTAGATGCATTACATTGACCCATTCACACACACATTCATACACCGATGGCAGAGGAAAACCATGCAAGGCACCAACCTGCACATCAGGAGCAATTAGGGGTTCAGTATCTTGCTCAAGGACACTTCGACACTAACTCTGGGGGAGCCCACAGGGTTCGAACTGGCAACCTTGCGGTTACCATCCAGCCACTCTACCCCTGAGCCACTGCCACCCCCAACAGATATTTTTTGGACCCCGAGATATTTTGTATGTACCTATGTAATAATTATTCAAATATGTCTTCCCTGTGTATTTTCTTCTTCCTGAAAGCTGAAAGCCTTTGAGTCAAAAGGCCCAATCAAAATAACTATCATAACCCTAACCCCTCCACCATTATCATACAACACAGAACTGTGGGCTATAGTCTTAAATTCAGGTGGGTGATGCTTAGCCTGGTTAATAAACCAGACCGAATCAGCCGTTGGCAAAACAAAATTGCCTACCAGCGGATTACGGTCTGGCGAGGCTCAGTAGCACTCCTCTTTCCTACAACCGAGAACAGGTCGGACCAATCGGGACACGGTATGCAATATGGGCGGGCTTTGGTACAGTGACGTTCAATGCTTGAGACTTTTGACTGACAGTAGCTCTGACCAATTGCGTCAAAGAGAAAATGTTTGAACCCGCCCCCCGGGAAATGAAATCCAAGTGGAGCCAGCCCAGACTAATATACCGCGACAGTGTTGTGTGATATTAGTCTGGCTTATTAGCCAGGCTAGGTGATGCTATGGTGAAAACCAGGTACACTTAACCAGAGCCATCTAATAGAAGAGTTGCGATGTTGAGGGGACAGAAACCGAGCGCTCGAGCGCTGTTCATGCAGCCTGAACTGAGACGAGCTGGAGTTGGAAATACATTGTTTTCAACGAGGGCGGCGCAAATAAGAGCTATTTTAAGCATGTGTGCAACATGACTGTTTTAAAGTATTGTACAGTAACAACTAAAGTCTCTGTAATGTTTATGTTGTACTATTACTACAAAACAATCTAAAATAAAGGGATTTAGGATCATTAAAGCTGGGCTGTTGCCCTGAGTCCAATGCAAGTTCAGCACTTCCAGGTCATGGGACCGCCATTGGCCACTGAAGCCCCATGAAGTGAACGCAGTTTGCGTAACTCTGTCTATATCTAAGGCTCTGTACTTAAAGGGGAAAATCACCCATTTTCAACATTTTACTATGTCATTAATATACCTTAGAGCTGTTGGAAATAATAATAAAAAAGTCCCCCCATTCTGTGTTTCCTAGAACTGTAATTATGAAAAAAATCCTAGTTCTAGGAAACACAGAATGGGGGAACTTTATTATTTCCACACAACAGCTCTAAGGTACATTAATGACATAGTAAAATGTTGAACATGAGTGGAATGCCCCTTTAATTAACTGGTGCGTGTGTGGCATTAATGGTTAAAAATCATAGTACCTGATAAATAATCATGTTTTAGAGGGGGGGGGGGGGGGGGGGGTGATCACAGCACTCCATCTTTAGAGAAAGGAAGAGCACATGAAACTTACTGATGTGTGGATGGTCTTCGCGTTCATGTTTAATAGAAATGTCTTCGCGTTCCTGTTTAAAGGGACACTTCACCCTTTTCGCTAAAAAATATATGTTAATGACGTTTAGGAGCTTTAGAGCACTTTCCTGGGGGTCTTTAAGTGTGTAATATGTGGTTTTAGATATTTTAGATTGTAGCAGTGAGCCTAGTGTCTCTGATGTCATGGACACTGGGCTCACTTACTTCCTGGACTACATGTTGTCTCAGTAAGACAGCCATCCCCCTATCCACAAGGAGGAGCAGTGCACCAAAGTATTATGGGAATTGTAGTACAGGAAGGAAGTGAGCCCAGTGTCCATGACATCAGAGACACTGGGCTCACTGCTACAATCTAAAATATCTAAAACCACAAATTACACACATAAAGACCCCCAGGAAAGTGTTCTAAAGCTTCTAAACGTCATTAACATATATGTTTTTGCAAAAAGGGTGAAGTGTCCCTTTAATAGAAATGTCTTCAGGTTCCTGGTTAATAGAAATGTCTTCGCGTTCCTGTTTAATAGAAACGTCTTCAGGTTCCTGTGCAATAGAAACATCCCTGGCTGAGTCTGGAGAGTTCATCTTCACCTGCAGTCTGGGCTCCACACACTGGTCTGGAGAGTTCATCTTCACCTGCAGACTGGGCTCCACACACTGGTCTGGAGAGTTCATCTTCACCTGCAGTCTGGGCTCCACACACTGGTCTGGAGAGTTCATCTTCACCTGCAGTCTGGACTCCACACACTGGTCTGGAGAGTTCATCTTCACCTGCAGTCTGGGCTCCACACACTGGTCTGGAGAGTTCATCTTCACCTGCAGTCTGGACTCCACACACTGGTCTGGAGAGTTCATCTTCACCTGCAGTCTGGGCTCCACACACTGGTCTGGAGAGTTCATCTTCACCTGCAGTCTGGGCTCCACACACTGGTCTGGAGAGTTCATCTTTACCTGCAGTCTGGGCTCCATACACTGGTCTGGAGAGTATATCTTCACCTGCAGTCTGGGCTCCACACACTGGTCTGAAATCAAGTGAATAAGGAAGGACTTTAATAACAGCGGTGTTACGGTTAGCCCAACTCTCCAACATGTGAATATTGAGATTATGGGATTCATCCATTAGGGAACAAATCACACTTAACTTAAGTTTACACAAGGAACAATGAGTGTAAAGTGAATAAGGTGAAAGTATCCAATCTGCGTACAGTGCAACCATTCTTTTTAAATATATTGTTTATCCCACGATTTTTCACCCCTGTGACAATTATCGAATGTGATCCTGGGCTCTACACACCCTCCGCCAACCTAGTCCCCATATATGGGGGACATGGGGAGAGCAACGGACTTGAACTCATGCTTCCTTCATGCCTGAGTGTCCAAGTTGCTCCTTTACACCTGACAGGGGGGAGTTTCCCTGGTTGGACGTAGCGCGTGGAAGGAACACGTTATTCCAACCAGTTCCTTTCCCCTCCATGAGGCGCCCCCGGCTGGCCAGGGGGAGGCAGTTTAGAGACCAGGATTATTGCATGTTTTTTGTGAGGGTACCTACCCTAGGGGACACAGGGAGAACATGTGAGGGTACCTACCCTAGGGGACACAGGGAGAACATGCAAACTCCACACAGAAGGGCCCTTTCGCCAACCCCGCCTCAGGTATGGGCACTGATGATGCAGAGGAGGGAACACGCCCCCCAGTGCCCACAGCGCCCCCAGCGGGAATTGGAACTGTGCCCCCGTGCCCCACCGTGCCCCCAAGTGGAACCATTTCTGACACACAGCGGGGCATAGGAGGGCAAACACACCTTTTAGTTGTATTATTAAACACGTAGGGTTGTGCACATGCGCATTAGTGCTGTTGGTGCTGCAGTGTGCACGGTGCGCGTACCATAAACGGTCAATAGAGGGAGCCATGGTACAGTGTAATACAGTGGGTAGCAGTTAGTTAGTTAGTTAGTTTATTTGTCTCTGTCATTTATCACATCTGTTGTACATACAAAGGTTTGTGTTTTACAATTGACCGAAAAGGAAAGGGCTGAAGCCGTAGCTTATTATGCCAACCTTATTGACAATTTACTGAATTATTATGTAAAAAGGAAAACAAAAGCCAAAATAAGGAAAACAAGATTCAAGGTTGTTGCACTTCATACAAAAACAAAATAGAGTGAAAAGAAAAACAATGCTGGACGTTTGATTTTTGACAGAAAAAGCATTTCCAGATTTCTTGATACATAGCTGATTGATGAGAAAATTATGACAGTTTCCTAGTATACTTCCTGTTGTTTACCAAAGACGTCATCACCAATTGACCAGGGAAACACAAAAGTTTGGGGCACACAATTGGCAGGTGCCTTGCGATAGGTGCTGGGTAATTAATCACACCACCTGCCAATTGTGTGACCCAAACTTGTGTGTTTCCCTGGTCAATTGGTGATGACGTCTTTGGTAAACGGGACGTATTCGTAAAATCAGTTCATCGATCATTCCGCCCCACCTCGCCCGGAGAGAAAGACGTCCGTGTGCATCTCTTGAAAAAGTGGAGATAATTGACTAAATACACTTTTTGTGCCAGAACTTTCACATGGATATAAAACTAGAGGACCATATTTCACTCAACGTCTTTGGAATTATTTAATGGGCGAGTACAAACGGAGCATTTATCACATTTAGGCCGCCAATTTGGAACCCGAACAGAAGTTAAGCAGACCTTTCTATGGCTCTGTATGTGAAATACTGTACATACTGTATGAAACAACAAGAGCCATTCTAGGGCTATGTAGAAACACAGCCATTCAAGGACTTAAGGCTCATACATAGTCTGGATTTTCGGTGGTTAGGTGACCACCGAACTACAACATGACGTCACGAGCCGCGGTGAAGAGCAAACCACCGCCATAGCCCCAGCCCTTCTCTCTGTTTTTACTCACCACCGCTCAACATTATTTCAGCTCCGGTGGTCAGCTCACCACCGGAGCGGTGGTCACCTCACCACCGAAAATCCAGACTATGAATAGGCCTTTACTCTACACATTTGACAAACAGTACGAGCTTCCTGCAAGGCAATACTTTTCCAAGACAGCCATTCCAGACTTGTATAACAAAATGAGGGGCGAAATAAAAAACGAGATGGGTGCAGCTGACTTTATCGCGCTAACAACAGACATGTGGTCCGCTACAAACATGGCCCCCTATATGGGTGTCACTGCAGGCCAAATGTCTTGAAGTGACATACGTCCCCAATGACCACACAGCTGATGAACTGAAAGATCAACTTCAAGAATGCATTGAAGCGTGGGGCATCGCAGAGGAAAAGCTGGCCTGTGTCACCACAGACAATGGCTCTAACATTGTCAGTGCCATGCGCAAACTGGAGTGGCCGTGGCTCAACTGTTTTGGTCACAATCTTAACGTGGCCGTGAATAACAGCATAAAGAAGGAACAGAAAGGGATGGACCATTAGTACAGTCACTGGAAGGGGGTATCATGCACCCCCCGGAATTATACTTCTAATCAGTGTTTTCTTATTGGAAAAAATGTGCTGAAAATGATGAGCTATGATAAAAAGTTGTCAAAATGTCCCACCTACCTCAAAACCCCCTTTTTGGTATATGGCTCTGGCGAAATTGTGTAAAGGCAAATATTAATTCACTAAAATTACATAAATAGACATGGTGGTCTGAAATTGGTCATGGAGTATCTTGACACATAGGGGTAAGTAGCAGAACAGGATTTGGTTGGTTGCTACCATTATATTCTTAAATATGACCCACATCATCCTCAGAAACACCACAAAATATGGTGTCTGCTTGACTAATAACAACAAAGATGGTTATTTTCCAACACATTATGGTGAGTATCACTGCCTCACTTGTATATAGAAAACTTCTCATATCCCCAAGCTTCAATTTGAGCCCAAGATAACCTTTCTATCTTGTAAATTACTCTTTCTGTCGCCAAAATTCTGAACTATACCTCAAATCGGTGAAAATTGTATATTCAGTCAGTTTCAGCTATACATTTGGAATGAATGATTGAATAACCGAGTTTGAACTGACTCCACATTATGGAATATTTCTTGAATAAGCCATGTTAAAAAGTTGGCAAAGTGTCCAATCTACCATTGTTATGCAAATGAGTTATGAAACAATCGATTTTCACTATATCTCAGCCAATATTGCACTTAAATGAACAAATAAGGTGTCTAGACCTATGTTTTGAGGGTCAACCGGTCAAGGATCTCAGTGAAACTATTCTTAAAGTGACCACATGTGCCCGTGGCATGCTGGTGTACAAATCAGTGCTGCCATTACAATAAAGTCACATTTATACCAAGTAAGAGATACCAATATTGCATATAACTTTTACAAATAAGGTGCTGTGCATTTAAGCAAGCTTTATAATTTAGAATATACTGTAGCATAACATCAAAAACTAAAAACATTCTTAGTATGAACAATAGTATACGGCAGTATACACGCTATAGAATGGCCTGCAATATGCAGTACAAAATTCAAACAGTCACACAATCCTGTAACAGTATTCCATCCTATTACTATACACACTCAAAGGCAAAAATGTAAACAGTGTACAAACAGTGACCACCCTAGCCTGCACCATAAAGAACAAAATGCACAAACGTCACATTAATCAGTCATCGTGTTCATAGAACTCATCAGTCTTCTTTGTCTTCTTGTCCATGGTCTCCAATGACAAGGATTTTCAACCATCTCTGCCCTTCATATGGTTTTGTTTTTACCACAATAGCTTCATCAGCTCGCTTGTATAAGGCGATGGTTCTCTTCAGAGCAGAGTAGCATGGAGGAAGACGAGCCAGGTCAACTTTAGATTTAAGAAGTGAGTTTGTCATTTGCCCCCACCATTGTCCGCAGCAACTTGGCACGGGTGACGTCCACTGGGGCGGCGGTGGCTCAGGGGTAGAGTGGCTGGATGGTAACCGCAAGGTTGCCAGTTCAAACCCGGGCTACCCCAGAGTTAGTGTCGAAGTATCCTTGAGCAAGACACTGAACCCCTAACAGCTCCCGATGTGCAGGTTGGTGCTTTGCATGGTTTCCGCTGCCATCAGTGTATGAATGTGTGTGTGAATGTGTGTGTCTATGTAAAGCGCCTTGGATAAAGGCGCTTTATAAATGCACCATTTACCATACTGAAGACTCGCAACTCTGTCCATACAGCAGACAGATGAATTGCTCCAACTATACTAATTAAGGATCTGTTCCATATAGTGTAGCACAAGGCACATTTGAAGGACCCCCATAACCCTTACAGGTCCATTTGGTTCCATTTGTACATTCAGAGTTGCACACCCGTAAGGGGCCCTGCATATCAACAGCTCAGTGGCCTTGTGGTCAGAGCGTTTGCCTTGAGACTGGGAGGTCGGGGTTCGATCCCCGGCCGGGTCATACCAAAGACTCCGAAAAATGGAACCCAGTACATCCCTGCTTGTCCCTGCTTGGCACTCAGCATCAAGGGTTGGATTGGGGTAAGTCCCTGATACATACTAGCGTCATGTCCAGGGGGTGTACCTGTACATCAAGCTGCCTCCTACTACAGAAACAGGAGATAGGCTCCTGCCCTATGGGCCTCATGGTTCTGCAAGGCTTACAGGTCCATTTGGTTCCATTCAGTACACACTGTAAAGTTACACACCCGTAAGAGGCCCTGGATATCATCAACAGCTCAGTGGCCTTGTAGTTAGAGCGTCCGCCCTGAGACTGGATGGTCAGGGGTTCGATCCCCAGCTGGGTAATACCAAAGGGTTGGATTGGGGTAAGTCCCTGCGACATACTAGTCATGCCAGGGAGTGTACTTGTTAGGCTCCTGCCCTATGGGCCACATGGCTTGGCTTGAGCTATAGAGCTATTTGAATTGTGAGTCTTCAGTGAAACAGTGGTGGGAGCAGATGACAAACTAATTTCTAAATCTAAAGTTGACCTGGCTCGTCTTCCTCCATGCTACTCTGCTCTGAAGAGAACCATTGTGTCTTCTACAAGCGAGCTGATGAAGCTTTTTTGGAAAAACCAAAACCCTATGATGAAGGGCAGGGGGGGTTGAAACTAAAGAGTTTTTTAATCCAGTGTGTCCTGCGGTGCAGTCCTACCAACCTCACTGGTTGATCTCCTTGACACTGTCTGGAGAGCATGGACAAGAAGCCGACGAGATAGAGGAATTGATTTAATCGGCACTGATTTGTACACCAGCATGCCACGGGCACATGTGGTCACTTTAGGAATAGTTTCACTGAGATCCTCGACCCTCAAAACATAGGTCTAGACACCTTATTTGTTCATTTAAGTGCAATATTGGCTGAGATATAGTGAAAATCGATTAATTTGATAATGGAGGCACTCATTTGCATAAAAATGGTAGATGGGACACTTTGCAAACTTTTTAACATAGCTTATTCAAGTAAGAAATAGTCCATGATGTGGAGTGAGTTAAAACTCAGTCATTCATTCATTTATTCCAAATGTATAGCTGATACTGACTGAATATACAATTTTCACCGATTTGAGGTATAGTTCATAATTTTGGCGACAGAAAGAGTAATTTACAAGATAGAAAGGTTATCTTGGGCTCAAATTGAAGCTTGGGGATATGAGAAGTTTTCTATATACAAGTGAGGCAGTGATACTCACCATAATGTGTTGGAAAATAACCATCTTTGTTGTTATTAGTCAAGCGGACACCATATTTTTTGGTGTTTCTGAGGATGATGTGGGTCATATTTAAGAATATAATGGTAGCAACCAACCAAATCCTGTTCTGCTACTTACCCCTATGTGTCAAGATACTCCATGACCAATTTCAGACCACCATGTCTATTTATGTAATTTTAGTGAATTAATATTTGCCTTTACACAATTTCGCCAGAGCCATATACCAAAAAGGGGGTTTTGAGGTAGGTGGGACATTTTGACAACTTTTTATCATAGCTCATCATTTTCAGCACATTTTTTCCAATAAGAAAACACTGATTAGAAGTATAATTCCGGGGGGTGCATGATACCCCCTTCCAGTGACTAGACTACATGCCTTTGCTATGTGCAGAGCCATCACCGGGGCATTTGCTCACAGTTGGTACAGGCGACGGGAGCTGCGTAAAGCCCAAGAAGAACTCGAGCTGCCAGAGCATTCCATGATAGCGGTAAGTAAAGCTAAAGCAAGACTATATTATAAAACTATATTATAAAACAATAAACAAACATATGTGTCGCTCTTTTTTTTATAACCTTATGCACGTTAGCCTATTATTTATTGGGCCAACTGTGTTATCAAATTAATATTAGCTCAATTAACACATTTGTATATTGTATGTGTTTTTGTTTTAAGGAATGTCCAACTCGCTGGGGAACAAAAAAATGGTGGCCAGGGTCATCGAACAAGCCGATGCCATTAAAAGGGTATTTGCTGCTGACAAGGGGAGGCGTCCTCTAACACCGTTGACCTGGCAAGACATGGATGTGCTTAAGGCAGTGAATGAAGGCTTGAAACCAGTGGCAGATTTCACAGACATTATGTCTGCGGAAAAGTATGTGATTGTATCCTGTCTGATCCCAATGCTCATCCATCTCCGTGACACAGCTCTTGAAATAAAAAAGATGTCAAGATGACAAAGAACATCAAACTGAAGGTTATGGCACAGATGGACAAAACAATATGACGACACAATGCTACTGCTGCGCAGCGCAACTTTCCTCGACCCGCGGTACAAGGGAGACCATTTAACACACGCCCAATTGGATGTCATCAAAACAAAGCTCGAGACTGAGATGGTGGAGTTCTGGTCCACTAAAAACACGCCTGTTGCCCCAGCGGTGCGTATTCGAGTTGAAGAGGAGGATGACTACGAGGGAGGACAGCGCCAGCGCGCGGCCCCTCAGCAGCCAGAGAAGAAAGCCAAAACACTGGGTGGCCTGTTGGGGAGATCAAGGAATCCAGTGAGTAGTTCACCAAAGGAGAGAGCAGAGTCCGAATTGGACATCTACGCCCGTGAGGAGGTCATTATGGGTGACGACGACCCACTGCAATGGTGGAAGACAAGTGAAACGCGCCTTCCTCTACTGGCCAACATGGCACGCAAATATCTCTGTATACCTGCCACTAGCACACCGTCAGAAAGAGTATTTAGTACAGCTGGCAATGTTGTCACCCATCTGCGCACGTTGCTCATGCCCAAAGGTATTTATCTGTAAGCCTCAACTGTAGGCCCAAGCAAAGTAAGCATTGCCTTAGTGAATGGTTTTGACCTGCAATTTATTATATATTATATTATAATTTACTTATTTTGTATTTGCACTATTGTGTTCGTAAGCCTTAACTGTGTGCCACAGAGCAAACTAGAAAAAGTGCCCTTCTGGGCACAGGTCTCCACCAGGAGGATAGGAGTGTGTGTGTGTGTGTGATGTTTGGCAAAATGTTTAGGAGCAATATAAACGTGTGTGTGTGTGTGTGTGTGTGTGTGTGTGTGTGACGCGGCTTGGCCTGTTGTAGTGCCACCATGAGGCTGATTTGAAAACTGTCAAGTGGCATTTCTTCCAAAGCCTAGTGGGAATATGCATGCAGTTTCACCACAATCGGACACTGCGTTGAGTAGTTGTGGCGATTTGTACAAAACGGGTACAAAGCGGGCTACTCCTGAAAAGTTTAGAAGCCAATCGTAGCCAATGAGGGTGGATTATGAGAAATCAAACAAACCCGTCTTGATCACATGACTATGGAGAGCATGTGTACCGATTTACGTGAAATTTGGATAAAATATTAGAAAATGTGTTTTACATATGTCGGCCTCCTGGTGGCGCTATAAAGAGCAGATGTGAAAAATTCCAGGCAAAGGTTTTTCCTTGGCCTCTAGGGAGTTGGCATACAAAGTTAGCCACAGATCCGTGCAGTTAGAGGTAAAAACACTTTTCGGCCAGTTATAGCGCCACCATGAGGCTGAGTTGAAAATGTTCATGTGCATTTCTTCCTCTGCCTAGTGGGAATGTGCGTGCACAATTTCACGGAAATCACATGATGTGTTCATGATTTGCCGCATTTTGTTTGAAACTGAGCACTCCTGCGAACTTTGCAAGCCAATCTTAGCCAATCAGGATGGAGTCTGAGAAATCTGAAAGACCCGTTTCGTTGAATGGCTCTAGAGAGACTGTGTTTCAATTTGCGTGATGTTTGGACAAAATCTGTAGGTGTACCGTCCAAAAACTTGTTTTGCACAAAGCGGCCTCCTGGTGGCGCTATAACAGGCTGTTCTGGAAATTTTGGGGCAGAGGTTCATTGTTGGCCTCCAGGGAGTGTGTGTGCAACTTTGGCATCGACCGGGTTAACGGTGCCGGAGATTAGCTGTTCACAGACGGAAGGACGGACGGACGGACGGACGGACACACACACACACACACACACACACACACGGACGGACGGAGTGCAAAACATACTCTCTCCCCATGCCTTCGGCCTGGTGGAGACAATAAACCATGTGGTGGTTTATCAGGGATCATGGTTAACCTGAAATTTATTTCGATTTAATTTCGATTTTAATTCCACTAGCCTATATATTTTGCACTCTAGGGTATTTAATTTGTCTTATCTCAACTTAAAATAGGCTAAACGGTGGTTATTTTTGCACAGAACGGCTAGGCCTACTGTTTTGCATTTATTTTTGTTTGTGAAATGTGAATGTTTACATTTAGAGGGTCTCAGAGGGAGACTGCTCACAGAGTCATTTAGAGGGTCTCAGAGGGAGACTGCTCACAGAGTCATTTAGAGGGTCTCAGAGGGAGACTGCTCACAGAGTCATTTAGAGGGTCTCAGAGGGAGACTGCTCACAGAGTCATTTAGAGGGTCTCAGAGGGAGACTGCTCACAGAGTCATTTAGAGGGTCTCAGAGGGAGACTGCTCACAGAGTCATTTAGAGGGTCTCAGAGGGAGACTGCTCACAGAGTCATTTAGAGGGTCTCAGAGGGAGACTGCTCACAGAGTCATTTAGAGGGTCTCAGAGGGAGACTGCTCACAGAGTCATTTAGAGGGTCTCAGAGGGAGACTGCTCACAGAGTCATTTAGAGGGTCTCAGAGGGAGACTGCTCACAGAGTCATTTAGAGGGTCTCAGAGGGAGACTGCTCACAGAGTCATTTAGAGGGTCTCAGAGGGAGACTGCTCACAGAGTCATTTAGAGGGTCTCAGAGGGAGACTGCTCACAGAGTCATTTAGAGGGTCTCAGAGGGAGACTGCTCACAGAGTCATTTAGAGGGTCTCAGAGGGAGACTGCTCACAGAGTCATTTAGAGGGTCTCAGAGGGAGACTGCTCACAGAGTCATTTAGAGGGTCTCAGAGGGAGACTGCTCACAGAGTCATTTAGAGGGTCTCAGAGGGAGACTGCTCACAGAGTCATTTAGAGGGTCTCAGAGGGAGACTGCTCACAGAGTCATTTAGAGGGTCTCAGAGGGAGACTGCTCACAGAGTCATTTAGAGGGTCTCAGAGGGAGACTGCTCACAGAGTCATTTAGAGGGTCTCAGAGGGAGACTGCTCACAGAGTCATTTAGAGGGTCTCAGAGGGAGACTGCTCACAGAGTCATTTAGAGGGTCTCAGAGGGAGACTGCTCACAGAGTCATTTAGAGGGTCTCAGAGGGAGACTGCTCACAGAGTCATTTAGAGGGTCTCAGAGGGAGACTGCTCACAGAGTCATTTAGAGGGTCTCAGAGGGAGACTGCTCACAGAGTCATTTAGAGGGTCTCAGAGGGAGACTGCTCACAGAGTCATTTAGAGGGTCTCAGAGGGAGACTGCTCACAGAGTCATTTAGAGGGTCTCAGAGGGAGACTGCTCACAGAGTCATTTAGAGGGTCTCAGAGGGAGACTGCTCACAGAGTCATTTAGAGGGTCTCAGAGGGAGACTGCTCACAGAGTCATTTAGAGGGTCTCAGAGGGAGACTGCTCACAGAGTCATTTAGAGGGTCTCAGAGGGAGACTGCTCACAGAGTCATTTAGAGGGTCTCAGAGGGAGACTGCTCACAGAGTCATTTAGAGGGTCTCAGAGGGAGACTGCTCACAGAGTCATTTAGAGGGTCTCAGAGGGAGACTGCTCACAGAGTCATTTAGAGGGTCTCAGAGGGAGACTGCTCACAGAGTCATTTAGAGGGTCTCAGAGGGAGACTGCTCACAGAGTCATTTAGAGGGTCTCAGAGGGAGACTGCTCACAGAGTCATTTAGAGGGTCTCAGAGGGAGACTGCTCACAGAGTCATTTAGAGGGTCTCAGAGGGAGACTGCTCACAGAGTCATTTAGAGGGTCTCAGAGGGAGACTGCTCACAGAGTCATTTAGAGGGTCTCAGAGGGAGACTGCTCACAGAGTCATTTAGAGGGTCTCAGAGGGAGACTGCTCACAGAGTCATTTAGAGGGTCTCAGAGGGAGACTGCTCACAGAGTCATTTAGAGGGTCTCAGAGGGAGACTGCTCACAGAGTCATTTAGAGGGTCTCAGAGGGAGACTGCTCACAGAGTCATTTAGAGGGTCTCAGAGGGAGACTGCTCACAGAGTCATTTAGAGGGTCTCAGAGGGAGACTGCTCACAGAGTCATTTAGAGGGTCTCAGAGGGAGACTGCTCACAGAGTCATTTAGAGGGTCTCAGAGGGAGACTGCTCACAGAGTCATTTAGAGGGTCTCAGAGGGAGACTGCTCACAGAGTCATTTAGAGGGTCTCAGAGGGAGACTGCTCACAGAGTCATTTAGAGGGTCTCAGAGGGAGACTGCTCACAGAGTCATTTAGAGGGTCTCAGAGGGAGACTGCTCACAGAGTCATTTAGAGGGTCTCAGAGGGAGACTGCTCACAGAGTCATTTAGAGGGTCTCAGAGGGAGACTGCTCACAGAGTCATTTAGAGGGTCTCAGAGGGAGACTGCTCACAGAGTCATTTAGAGGGTCTCAGAGGGAGACTGCTCACAGAGTCATTTAGAGGGTCTCAGAGGGAGACTGCTCACAGAGTCATTTAGAGGGTCTCAGAGGGAGACTGCTCACAGAGTCATTTAGAGGGTCTCAGAGGGAGACTGCTCACAGAGTCATTTAGAGGGTCTCAGAGGGAGACTGCTCACAGAGTCATTTAGAGGGTCTCAGAGGGAGACTGCTCACAGAGTCATTTAGAGGGTCTCAGAGGGAGACTGCTCACAGAGTCATTTAGAGGGTCTCAGAGGGAGACTGCTCACAGAGTCATTTAGAGGGTCTCAGAGGGAGACTGCTCACAGAGTCATTTAGAGGGTCTCAGAGGGAGACTGCTCACAGAGTCATTTAGAGGGTCTCAGAGGGAGACTGCTCACAGAGTCATTTAGAGGGTCTCAGAGGGAGACTGCTCACAGAGTCATTTAGAGGGTCTCAGAGGGAGACTGCTCACAGAGTCATTTAGAGGGTCTCAGAGGGAGACTGCTCACAGAGTCATTTAGAGGGTCTCAGAGGGAGACTGCTCACAGAGTCATTTAGAGGGTCTCAGAGGGAGACTGCTCACAGAGTCATTTAGAGGGTCTCAGAGGGAGACTGCTCACAGAGTCATTTAGAGGGTCTCAGAGGGAGACTGCTCACAGAGTCATTTAGAGGGTCTCAGAGGGAGACTGCTCACAGAGTCATTTAGAGGGTCTCAGAGGGAGACTGCTCACAGAGTCATTTAGAGGGTCTCAGAGGGAGACTGCTCACAGAGTCATTTAGAGGGTCTCAGAGGGAGACTGCTCACAGAGTCATTTAGAGGGTCTCAGAGGGAGACTGCTCACAGAGTCCGGAAACTGTATTAATTTAACAGTTTGTAGAACTGTAACAAGCACAAAAAACAATTCAATACAGTATTACAATGTCTGCTTTGTTTCTTAAGGTTTACAGATTTGCTCAGGATTTATTGAAAAGTTGAAAACTATTAATTTAACAGCACAGGAAAGGTCTGCTTTGTTTGTTAATGTTTATTAACATTTATATTATAGAGGGTCAGGGTCTCAGATTGATTTTGAAAACTGTATTAAGTTTGTAAAAAAAAAAAAGAAAACAAAAGCACAGAAAGAACAAGCAGGTCAAAGAGGATCCAAGACCTAAATCAGCAAAAAAGCTTGTTTACAGTACTTACAGTGTTGTTTGCATAATCATTCAGGCTACAGGAACGTTTTAGCCACAGGTGTGAAACAGTTATGTCGCACCGTCATTGTTCTGATTGTGAGGGAGGTATTTTTACGAGTCTACTCTACTCTGTGAGTCTGTGGAGTCTGAACCAAATGTTTATTCACGTTGAATAAATAAGTTGCCTCAACTGATCTGACCTGTCTGTCCTAGATTCTAAGCCATGGAAATATTCTGCATTCTTTTCCATTCTGCAGCAAGGGGCGATATAATGCTGTTGTGATTCATTCCACTTTACTGACGGTTTCATTGCCCATATGTCCGTCATGAGTGACTATACTAGTCGACATAATATAAATATGAAATGGGAATATTTAGGTCAAATTGCTCTGATTGTCGAAATTGATTGATTTTGAACATGCATTAACGATAGCCCCGAGAAGATAACACAAGACAACATGCATTTATTCATTTCAAGTTTATTCATTACAGTCGAGCCGAGTGCCCTCTCTGCCCTGTCCTTGGAATTGAGGTACGCTAAGGCTAAGACTATGTCTACAGAATTCATGAGTGAAAAACATTGTATGGGTATTGGTAATTGGGTATTATGAGTCACTGTAAGTAACCGTGTCGGCCCCAATTCACATATGATGATTACGGATCCCCTCGTCCCATCCATGCAGGTAGGTCTGCCCTACAAGACCAGCGGTTGTTTTTTAATGGTTAGTCACCCATTAGCCTCGGAAACCCAGACGTTTTTATTTCCAGGGAGGGAAAAAAAAGTCTGGGTCCGAGTCCACTTCAATTCGGCATAGAGTAGTGCAAACATCACTCACTCTCTGCTGATTTCTGATCATCGTCTGCACCTTTGTTAAATTGACACACACGCACACATATACACACACACACACACACACACACACACTCCTCCTCTCTCTCTCTCTCTCTGTCGCTCTAATTAATTAGTCTCATGTCTAGCAGCTGCGCATAGTTTCTGCCGGCGGATCCTGCCGGGAGCTGCCTATGCCATAAAAAGCATAGGTGAGTTCCAGGCTAGTCACCCATGGTCACCGTCTTAAAAATAAAAAGATTCTCTAAAAGTGCTTGGTAGGGATATAGCTGGGAAAGTCTCCACTTCATTCAGTAGAACATTGTGTAGACGTAACGAGCTGTCACTCATTCATGCAGCCGCGCGTTAACCTCACTCCGCCAGATGGGGCAGCAGAGAGTACACTGGGTTCCCCCCTCCTGCTCCCATCTGGGAACTCTCAGGCAGACTTGATGCCCGGCCACAAAACGGCCTGGCCAATCAGCGGCAGCTAGAGGCGGGATCAAGGCATACACAGTGCTGCCTTGATCCCCATCTGGCGGAGTCAGGTTAGCCCGCGTTGCACACACAAGGAAGGAAGGAATCTTCACTGCCTGCAGCAGCAGCAGCAGCAGGGCAGCTAGTTTGCTAGCCGAGATTGAGTCGCATTTTGCGCTCTATAGGCTACCGTTAAAGAGTTGGATTTTTGCTAAGGCTGAGTACAATTTTTCGGAGGGGGAAAAAAATATTCGGCGATTGGACTTCGCGATTGACGATAGATTCGTATCGTCACCCAACCCTAACCCACATACAAATACCTTAACCCACACGGGTACATGTGTTTGGTCCGACGATTCATTGATCCGATACCCCTAACCCCTAACCTAACCATAACCGCAAGCACGGGAGCAGGCGCTAGTCCGAGGTGCGGACGCATATCGAACCAATGCTCCGTCGGACCATAGTATGCCTCCCAACCCACACACGTGCTCGCATGCACGCGTACGGGATACACCTATATACTATGCAATCATCACCATCATACTACCACCATATAATTAGAGTGATTCTATATATTTATTTATCAATTACCATTTCTTTATATCTTCTCTTAAATGTTATGATGGAGTTGCTCAATTTGAGTTTGGTGCCTAGTTTGTTCCATAGGTTAACCCCAATGGCAGATAAACTTCTCTCTTTGATATTGGTTTGTGATATATATATTTTTTTTTAATTCTGATTCCCCTGAGTCCGTACCTGCTTTCCCTGGGCTTAAACAACTCCTGCATGCTGAATGGAAGAGACTTATTATATACCTTGTACATTATTTTTGCAGTTTTGAGGTTGACTAAATCTTCAAATTTCAACGTGCGGTTTTTAATGAATAGTGGGTTTGTTGGTGCATAATAATCGGCCCGGTTGACAATTCTTATTGCTTTCTTTTGTAGGATAGAAATAGGGTGTATTATAGTTGTATAAATAGGGTGCATTTCCCCAGACTTCGACACAGTACGTTAGGTAGTATAGAGAGTTGTATGGTGTCTGGAGTGATTTTTTGTGGGGTTTCCACCGGTGTCATTTTTAATTAGGCCATTTAATATTTTCCATGTCCCTTTATGTTATGTTTATGCTGCTCCAGTAGTTTACGATAATGATCTTTTGTACTAGTTCTTATTATATTGGTTAACTTAATTTTATATGTCTTATATCTTGTTTCTGTAGTTTTGGTTCTATTTACATGCGTTATGGATACCATTTGTTATCCATGGCTTTTCCTGTTATTTTTGTGGGAGGTCTTTTTCAGAGGGCAGTGTTTGTCATATAACTTTATTATATTTGATAAAAAGGCTTCATAGGCCTCATTTGGCTCATTTGCTGCATATACACCACTCCATGTTTGAATATACAGGTCAACTTTGAAGGCCGCTATGGCTTCTGGTGTTCTTTTCCGTGTTAATACCGGGGTGTGATTTATGTGCTTTACATCATTATTGAGAAGGTGTTGGGAATATAGCAAAGACAGGGAGGTGGTCAGTTATGTCGTTTATGAGGAGTCCGGCTGTTATTTGGCTTTCTATAGTGTTCGTGAAAATGTTGTCTATTAAGGTTGCCGTTTCCATGGTTATTCTACTGGGTTTGGTGATTAATGGGAATAGGTTATTGCTATTAGGCATGTCACGGTATGAGATTTTACAGTACGGTACGGTGCCGGTATTGAAAACCTATACCTCGGTATTCCACGGTATTTATATTAAAAACAAAGAAGAAAAAAAAGATTGCCCCCCCCCCCCCCCTATGAATTGATTACCCAGGACCGAATGGAAACAAGACTGAAAGGACTTTTTTCAGTGATCCCTTTGGACATGTGTTTGACTGTACCCTATACTGATTACATTTCTGCCAATAAAGTATTCAATCAATGAATCAATAGCTATTCCCCACTGTATTTCACTGTACTATGGCTCCCTCTAATGACCGTTTTGTAACCTGCACGCTGTAGTGCAATCTGCGCATGCTCACAACTGCGTGCCTCTGTGTTGACACTTGACAGTTCACACTTTTAGTTTGTGTGGAAATATGGAATATACAATTGGATCTGGGTGTCTTTCAGCAACACTAACTCAAAGGTAGGAAGCAACTTTTCAATCTACTGCAGCTGTGTGGTGAAAATAAATGTTTTGCCTTAGTCTGGGAGTGGAGTTGCACTACATGCGCGCAGCATGCGCCGCCCACCAACGCTGTATTAAAATACCGTAAACTCGGAAATCTCACGGTATCAACACCGTGGCTGTTCCTGTCGCGGTATTACCGAAATTCGGTAAACCGCGGCATGCCTAATTGCTATACATAGTATCTATGAAGTTTAGTTTTACTGAGTCCATGGGGATTTAGAATGTCCACATTAAAGTCTCCATATGTTATGTGTACCTTAGAGGTTTTGATGCTGCCAAACATACTGACAAGCTTGGCGTTGAATGTGTTAAGACAAGTCCCAGGAGTTCTATATACACATGAAATTATTATGTTTTTGGAGTTTTCAACAAAGATTTCGACAGTAATACACTCGAGAATGTTGTCTATATTGGTTGTCATATTTTTGACCAGACTACATCTTAATGCTGCGTCGACATAGATGGCCACTCCTCCAACTTTATCCGTCCTATTTGTTGTAAATAATTCATATCCTTCCGACAAGGAAAAATAATATTTTGGACAAGTGCTATGTAAACATTCCAAATGCATATGTAGCCAAGATTGGGCCACCGATAGAGACCTCTGACCACAATGTTGTGTGCATGACTCCAGTCTATAAGTCCAAATTAAAAAGAGGGAAGCCAGAGAAGAAGGTAGTTAGGACATGGACAAATGAAAACAAGGAACAACTACAAGCATGCCTGGACTGGACTGATTGGGACACGTTCAGAGATGGTTCATTGGATGAAATTACCACAGTTACAAATGATTATATTATTTTTTGTGTACAGCTGGTTGTGCCTACAAAGGAGATAAAAATCTATCCAAACAACAAATCATATGTGACCAAGGATATAAGAAATGTAATAAATGAAAGGAAAACAGCCTTCATAAACAAAGATTTTGGTGCACTTAAATTGGCAGAAAAAAAGTTAAAAACGAGGCAGGCAAAATTGGCACATAGACAGCGTCTGGAGGATGCGTTTAATGCCAATGATCACAAAAAGGCATGGGATACTATGAAATCTATGACAGGAATGTCAACCCCAACGAAACCTATTGTGACAGAAAATGAACTTTGTTTTTCTAATGACCTAAATACCTTTTTCGCCAGATTTGAATCATTAGACAATTCCTCAAAGTGCACTGACATACTGAAGGCTGTAACACCTGCCCCCTCAGACAGAATTACCATCACTGTAGAGGATGTAAGGAAAGTGTTTCAGTGTACTACTAACACAAGGAAAGCTAATGGGCCAGATGAATGCAGTGCTTTTCTCCTCAAAAACTTTGCATCTGAGTTGGCTCCAGTGTGGCAACCAATATTCCAAACCTCTGTAGACACACACACAATTCCCCTGTCTTGGAAAACCTCACACATAAAACCACTACCCAAAATTCAATGCCCAAAAGAACATAAGGATTATAGACCCATAGCTCTCACTTCAGTGATTATGAAATCACTTGAAAGAATACTGTTACAACATCTTGTTAGTATAACCAAAGAAATATTCGACCCCAGTCAGTTTGCCTATAAAAAGGGTTGCGGTACAGAGGATGCGGTTGTGACACTGGTCCACTTAATTACAAAACACCTAGATAAGTCAAATAAGAATCATGCGAGAGTGCTATTCTTAAAGGCGTAGTGAAACGGAAATGGTGGACATTTTATTTTGAAGTTTCAGACGATCTCAAGTTGAAACACCGCTATGAAGTTTCTGAACCAATCAGAGCGTCGCATCCCTTCAGGGGATGGGACGGTAGCTAGGGACGGGTAGCTATGCTACGCAGGACAGCGTGTGCATGTTTGTTTACAAATCGGATAGTCTGTCAGCTTTACCAGTTTACACTTAATGTGGCTTATTTCTACCCTATAATGTTTTCAGATACATTTTTAGCGTGATGATTAAGTTGAAACCGAGTAATACACTCTCTGGATGTTATCTTGAATGGGAATAAAAACGGAAGATTTCTGTAATCAGTAGCAGCTGTGCAGCCTGTGCTGGACGGATGCGGAGATATGGGGAATTAAACTGGTGAGCTTCATTTTTATTGGCTTCTATCGATGTTGGCCTCGACACGCCATCACGCAGCACGTTTTCGTTTTCAGGAAGTAATACAAAATATTTTTTTATGGACTTTTAATATAAAAACACAAAAAAATGAGAATTTTCACATTGTTTTGGCATCCATTGTTAGGTATGCCCATATGATGACCATGGATATGGTCTAAAAGTGTGAAAAACGTGTTTTTCATTTCACTACACCTTTAAGGCCTATTCATAGTCTGGATTTTCGGTAGTGAGGTGACCACCGCTCCGGTGGTGAGCTGACCACCGGAGCTGAAATAACGTTGAGCGGTGGTGAGTAAAAACAGAGAGAAGGGCTGGAGCGGTGGCAGTGGTTTGCTCTTCACCGTGGCTTGTGACGCCATGTTGTAGTTTGGTGGTCACCTAACCACCGAAAATCCAGACTATGTATGAGCCTTTAGACTTTTCTTCAGCTTTCAATACAATACAGTCTGATATACTGTGTCAAAAATGGTACAGTTGGAACTGAATCCATACTTAATTCACTGGTATGCTTCTTTTCTTACTAACAGAGTACAGAAGGTGAAAGTGAACACAACCCTCTCATCAGCATTAACTACCAATGTTGGTGCCCCCCAGGGGTGTGTGAGCTCAGCTGTACTTTTCACCCTTTATACTGACAGCTGTCGTATTGAGGAATGCCTGTCTGAATGTCGCACTGACACACCAGACCAATACATTCTAAAATACTCAGATGATACAGTTTTGATTTCTCTCCTAGATAGTTCCAGTGATCCTGGCCTGCACCAACACAGAGTAAATAAGGTGGTTGAATGGAGTGATAACAACGCTCTCATCATTAACACAAAAAAGACAGAAGAGATTGTTTTTGGTACACCACCAGATATACACCGATCCCCCATTACTATTCATGGTGAACCGATCAACCAGGTTCGTACAAATACCTATAGGAGTAGTAATAGACCATCTATTGTCATGGAACGATCAGATTGATTCAGTGTGTAAGAAAACAAAGCAAAGAATCTACTTTCTTCGCCGTCTAAGATCCTTCGGTGCTAGTAGACGGATTCTTCTTTTGTTTTTCACTTCTGTTATTATGAGTGTTCTTCAGTACTGTAGTACCACCTGGTATATGGATGTTTGTCTGCAGCCCTAAAGTCACAAATGCTGCAACAACTGAACATTTGTTCAAAGATTGTTGGACAACAACTTCAGAAACTTTATACATCCACGTATGATAACAGCATCCTAAGGTTAGCAAGGAATATCACCTCTAATACTAAGCATGTGTTGTATGGAGAATATAGGTTGCTACCTTCAGGAAGGAGATATGGTGTACCAGCATACAATAAGGTCAGACTAAAGAGGTCCTTTGTCCACCAGTCAACCTTGAGGCTTAATCAGGAGTCGTAGTAGCCACAGGATAATCTAAGCGGTGGATATTGCTCTTGTCTTCATGTCTTTATGTATGTAAATTGTCTTGTTCTTTGTGTTATGTCAAATGTGTGTACGTATATGTGTTCTGCATACTTGGCTGCTGTGTCGCAAGACACATTTCAGTGTGAACTGACAATAAAGTACTCAGTGATGTAAATAGGGTGCGTTTTGCGTCCCAAAACGCACTTTATAGTTTTGGGCCGCACTTCAAAAAAACCTCTGCGTCCACGGGATGCACTACTGTACTCAGCGTACAGTAATAATAATCCACGTGGAAAATAAATCGCGGAGAAAATAAATGCGGTAAAACAAATAATCTACGGACACGATCATTTTGCATGGCCGCATGCGACCTCATCCTACGTTATAAACTATAAAATCCACGTAGGACTCGTTGTAGAACCACTAGTTAACAACAACAGTCTGACGGGCGCCGCCATCTTGCTCAGAGACGAGCGCTGAGCGGAGCGGAGCGCAGCCTGGAGACCAGAGCCGTTTAGAGAGAGAGAGTGACGACAACATACCGTTCAGTGACTCATGAAGCTCCGTGAATAAACAGTGAACGGGGTTGTCGCAACTCTCTCATCTACACGGCGCTGCCTCCGACAGAAAGACAGGCGAACATTTTTGAGCATGACAAACAGTAGACCCGATTGAATGGGAAACACACATTTTGTGTACTGTAACAAACGCCGATACTGTTGTATGTTGTGGACCGGTGCCACCACACATTAACATGCCTCCCCCACCCCCCCAAAAAAGAAGTGCCAAAGCCAACTGCAGGGCAACAAAACATATTAGCAACCCTATTTTCTAAATCTAACATGTGTGCTGCTGTGCACAGCCTACCTCCTCCATGACTGCTTCTACTTAATCTCCAGGTTAGTTTTGTAGCATTCATTTTTATTTTGTATGTATTGTGTAATGTGTCATAAAAACATTATTTACAGTTAAAACTGGCAGAATTCTTAGATTTCATATAGCCAAAATCATATGAAATATGTATGTAGTATGAATGTAGAGCTTTTTTTTTTTTTTTAATTCTAATTTATTTTGCTAGCTTTAGTTATAATAATAATTTCTTCTTCGTTTTCTACATGAATATAACCACATTATAACCATATAAGATGAAATGGGAGTTAAATGCTGCAATTTGGAAAAATGGCAAAATATGACTCTTAAACGTCGCTGAAGTGGGACTCATCAAATGTCCCTGGGACTCATCTAAAAGACCACCCCTGCATCCCGGGACTCATTACATTGAAAACCTATTTACATCACTGAGTACTATATCATATATCATTTCTGTATTGTGGATTTTATCATTGTCTAGCCAGGTCTCAGATACTGCAGTGCTACTATATTAATTGTTTTAAACTGTTGCAAATAATCCTATGTTCTTCTGCTTCTGCTGTTAAAGTGAATAACAGAAAAGGTGTCATCCCTTTTTAGTCCTTTAAACTGGTAGTAGTACTCACAGTTGTTGCTTTAGTTATTATACAAGTTGTTTTCAGGGTCTATTTCATTTCCAAGCTCATGAGTTTTATATTCGGTAGGATCATAGTTTTTCAAATTGAAGTGTTCGTATTTATTACAAAGATGTTCTAGTTGTTCACTGCTTACTCTGTGGTTATGGAAGGTGTTCTCAGAGTCCCATTCTAGATTGCGTAATGACATCAATGTGTTTTCTTCAAGGTCTGCCATTGTAATTTGGATCAGAGAGTAGGCCTAGAGTCTAGGCCTACTCTCTGATCCAAAGTTTCTGGGATACCGTCTAGGCCCTAGACGGTATCCCAGAAACCTCCCTAATTGTACTACACAGATACTGACGAGTGGATTTCTCATTACGGGTCGGCTTGCAAAGGCGCACACACAAGAGCAATACGCACACAGACACGCGAGCGCAAATCTCTCCCGTTTTGTGACTCTGAGATGACACACACCACCACCCGCACACACACACACACACATCTCCTTGCCAATGTCTGAGATGTCAACAGTACAATTGTTCAGTTCTTTATGAACTATTGGAAGTGAGAGTTTGTTTGTAGCACGTAATGCAGTGCATTTGAGTTGATCTGTGGCCACTCGCTCACGTATACCTGCACATACATGCATGTGCATACACACACGGACACACACTCATATCGGCCTCACACGCACCCACGCTGACGCCAACACGCACCAGCTCACATGCACACACTCGGACAACACCCACCTACACACACACGACACACCACTTGCGACAAAAATGACAGCAGAGCGCAAAAATAGAGTCCAGCATAGTCTGAAAAAAATGTAAGAAAATGTGAAAGATCGACAGCTGCACCATAATCCGTTTGGAAAAAAATCCAACGAAGAAATATGTGGAAGAATTGCAAAAAATATCCAACGAGACAAAGTTAAGGATGCATCCATGCTTAATTGTTTTATATCAAAGTTCAAAAGTCATGCAATAGCTCAGTTATTGTATCCATGCATTGAAAAAACATTTTGCATCCATGCAATCTCCATGCAAAAGTTAAGAAAAATATCTCGAAGAAAAACCATTAGAAAAAAATTAATGATGATTGTTATGAACAAAAATAAACGAGAAAAGATTAATCCGTGGTTCACGGAGGCCTCGGGGCCATCAGGTTCAAGTTTCATTTTAGTAACTTTGCCGATTAGGTGCCAAGTTGGTCGAGCTCGCTGAGATCTCTTACCTTGACCACCTTCGCTTCTTCTGGCGTGGATCCATTTAGTCATATGTAGACATTGCAGTTTCTTGTCCATGTTGCTTGGATTGTTTTCTGTTTCTTTCGGAGTCGAGCTTCTCTTGCAATTTCTGCATTCTTTTGGGTCAGGTGCTCATTCAAGAAGACGTTTGAGCCTTTTAATTTATTTCTCTGCATTAGTAGATCCGTTTTGTGCTTTCGGTTGGCAAAGCGAATGATAATTGCGGGTTTGTTTTTCCTGTCCTTTCGGGGAAGAGTGTGGCAGGCGGATAGGTGGTTCGGGTCCAGGTGAATGTCCTTTCCTTTCCAGAAAAGTTATCACCTGCATTTCGAGGCTCTGGTGTTCCTCGACCTGGTCATCTTCCTCAACAGCCCCACCCTGGGCCACTGCTCTTGCATAGAAGAGCAACAGAACCCTGGCCGCTAGGGGCGCTTTTACGTATTTACAATGGAGATAAATCCAAGATGGACGCCAGATTCCGAGACAGAGTATGGACAGAGTGGATCAAAATACCTTTTTTATTGAAAACTACGGCCGTACGCTGTGTAATTGTTTGCCGAACACCCACCGGACAAGTGGAGAAACGAGAAAGCAGCTTAGATTTTGCATTTGTACATGGTAAGAGTGCCGGTTAGACTCTCGTAGAGTCTAAATGTTGGGCTACAGTATGCTTAAAGGAGAATTCCATGCTAGAAGGCTTTCTTACCTTTATTTGTAGTTGTTACGTCCCCACCAAAGAGGTCTAGGACGGTGTTATTTTGTGCAAAACCTCCTTATTGGCTATTCCCCCTACCATAAGCCCTAAATGAATGGGAATTGAATGGGGCTATAGGGTGTTGTGCTAATTAGCTTATTTCCATTGCTCAAAATTATAATGTTTTTGTATAGGCCTATATCCTCTCTTCATAATGTAAATAATATCCCAAGTGGCACACTTTACTACTTATTTCGATGGAAATAAGCGAAATTAGCACAACACCCCATAGCAACATTCAATTCCCATTCAATTCAATGCAATTCATTGAGGGCTTATGGTAGGGGAAATAGCCAATAAGGAGTTTTTGCACAAAAAAACACCTGTACCTCTTTGGTGGGGACGTAACAACTACAAAGAAAGGTAAGAAAGCTTTCTAGCATGGAATTCTCCTTTAAAGGACCACTTCACCACTTTTCAACCTATCTTCATATAATAGGTCCTCACTAATAATCATGATAAAATGGCACGATTTTTTTCTACTCAGTCTGTGTCTCATAAGAGGGATGTGGGCAGTTTAGAAACCGTCTTCCAGTGACATCATCATTAGGCAGATTCCTTTTTTTTTAACAAGATTTAAATGTTTAGATTTTCATTATCGTGAGAACGATGGCTTCCATTTTCGCATTGCAACTTTCCAGGACTAGAAAGCCTGCAGTTTCTATTAGCTTGTATTCCCCATCGATGATGTCACTGGAAGACGGTTTCTGAACTGCCCACAGCCCTCTTATGAGACACAGACCAAGTAGAAAAAAAAATTGCGCCATTTTCTCATGATTATTAGTGAGGACCTAGTATATGAAGTATAGGTTGAAAAGTGGTGAAGTGGTCCTTTAAGCATAAAACCGTTACCACACTAGTAGAAGTGCATCAAAGTGCTTAAATGCAGTCATGACAAATGCACAGTCTGTTAACATACACATGACATAGCGCCTACACGGTTGTTCAGTTTTTAACTAACTATTATATAAATGCATTTCTCATTGTAGCCTACTCTTTTATCCCCTTTTAACCATAAGTTATTCTTTTTACTTTTCAAATTACTCTTTTACTCTTTCATGAACTCAATTGTCCATATTCTTTTAGCTGTGACAAATTAAATTATTAATGCATTATATAATGCATTAAAACATATGTTTTAAACATTCACCAATGTATTGCACTGTTCTATAACTATGTGGTTCAGAAATAAATGTAAACAACATTATACACGACGCAAACCAGTGTATAGCTACAGAAGATGGCGGAGCCTAGTTTACACCATATGTGGCTCTGAAACCACAATCAACTTCGTATTTGGTCTGTATTAAGCTCTTAACGTGACTATAAACAAAGGAAAATACAGTTCACAACGTCATACACAATTCAATACGTTTGGTTGAATACTTTGAGCCGTCTGACGGCAGTTTTACCTGTAAAAGGAGCAATGTGTGAATACAGAAATCTCACGACGCTTTGTCTCTCTTCCAAACACAAACGGTACTGAAGAGGAAACCGCGCCAGGTCCAACTTCAGGAACAACAGAGGCAGACCAAAACAATCGATCACCGATTCACCAAAACACAATAGAGCGTCGCAGTCCCGCCTCCTACCCTGGACCCAAGGATAGTCTAAGAAGGATGAGACGCGAAGACCGTACGGGCGACGCCATGTTGCTTTGGAAGGAAAGAAACATGCGCAATGGGCTATATGCAGCCAACACTTCCGCGTTCAGCTCAAGGACAGTCTAAGAAGGATGAGACGCGAAGACCGTACGGGCGACGCCATGTTGCTTTGGAAGGAAAGAAACATGCGCAGTTGAGACCAAGGAAGCTGAACGCGGAAGTGTTGGCTGCATATAGCCCATTGCGCATGTTTCTTTCCTTCCAAAGCAACATGGCGTCGCCCGTACGGTCTTCGCGTCTCATCCTTCTTAGACTGTCCTTGGTTCAGCTTCCTTGGTCTCAACTGCGCATGTTTCTTTCCTTCCATGGAGCACCATAAGCAACATGGCGTCGCCCGTACGGTCTTCGCGTCTCATCCTTCTTAGACTATCCTTGCCTGGACCAAGGAAGCTCAGAGCAAGGAAGCTCAGAGAAGGAAGAGACACCAACGTAATTTTCTCTACCATGCAATTCAAGCCGGCAGATTCGTCACAGTGAGTGGCAATCTGCTGCCGAAACTGCGGGGAATGCATTGGAGTGAATGGAGCCGAGTGGACAAGCACACGAACAAACTCTATTTCTGAACGATTGAGACCATTGTCAAATAATCACTTCTGGAAAATAACAGAAGACATATAACACATTATTGTCTGCTGTGTTGCTTTTCGATGTGTACACTGTGTAATTTTATAGAGCTATCCAAAGAGCACAAAGTACGTTTCTGAACGTGAAGACTGTCTGCAATTCCAGCCGGCAGATTCGCCTTGCAAACTGAAGCAGACACTGCGGTGAAATGCATTGGAGTCAATGGAGCCAAGTAGACAAGCATATTAATATACACTATTTCTGAATGATTGAGACCATTGTAAAATAATATCTTATGGAAAATAAAAGACATATATCACACATTGCTTTCTACTGTCTTGTTTTTAGATGTAGCCTACAAACCTATATAATTTTATTTAGCTATCCAAACCGCAGCTGAGTTTTGATAGACTGAGTGATATGCCTACAGTCACTGATTGACAGCTGTCTGCAAATCAATCCAAACACCTGTTGCCAGCTCTAATCCATTTTCAGTAGGAGTTGAACGAGCAACAAAGTAAGTAGGCCTATATCTTGTTATGGAAATATTTGTAAATACATGCATAAATATTATGAAATTAAATTAATTTAAAGGACTGACCTGCAGTGCCAACTAAGCATTTTTATTCAAGTACTGTATTGCTACTATTTTGAGGGACATGACACAATCGTTTTATATTACCTCTACATTTCACATGCAAATATTGTACTTTCACTACAATTATTATAGTTACTACTTACTACCTAAAACTAATGTATTCGGCCTCTATTGTTATTACAACAATAGACTGTCTGTATGGCTAGTTAATGTATTGTTACTAGGCCTACAACAGTATCTAGACCTACTCTAGACTGTAGGCTACAGTTAATTTGCGTAGGCCTATTATTTTAAAATTTAACCACTTAAGCCCTATTTTGGATATCTGCTATTTTCATTAACGCTAGACATTTAAAAGAATAAAGTGAACTTTTACTTTGGTACTGTAAGCAGGCCTATATTTTGCTGGCAATACTTACTGTAGGCTACTTGTAAATTGTATTGCTATATTACTTTGAGATAGCCTACTGTTAATCAACTTTTGCTTGAGTAAATAAAAAAAAACGTATTAGTATTTCATCCAACACCACTGACATTGCAATTTGCAAAAAACTTTATTTTCAACATTTTAAGACGCTATTTAGTTTGTAATGTTGATGAATTAAAACCAATATGGTCTTGCGTCCTCAATGAAATTGAGAATAGTGGGCTAGGCCTATTACAATTTATTAGGCCTACATAGTTTAATTTCATGTAATAGCCTATATCGTGTTATAATTGTAGAATCTATCGGATTCACCAAGCTGTGCCGTGCAGCTGCACCAAGCTTCATTTAGCCTAATTGGCGCAGCAAATTAAGTGGGGTTGTCCAGCTGGTTCGATCCCAGCGCGCCGAGCGCGGAGTTCTATAAAACGTGCAATGTTTCTATTATATTTTTAGGCCTACTATATTAGTCTATAAATTGTTGCTGTTTGGTGAAAACATTGTAGCCTATGTCCAAAACGGCACTCATTAGTCATTAAACAAATGGGGTTATGTTGTCCGATAGCAATTATCCACTTGCCTTGTTGCGCTGTACATTATTCAGGTTTTGCTGGGATTATATTTATCTGACTGAATATTCAATCTATCATAATATGCAGTGTCCACTGTCAGTCCACTTACAGTAGCCTACACATTGAAGGGTTTAACATTAGCAATGTGGTAGAATAATTAGAAGTAGGCCTACTCACATTTCTTAGGCCCACTGTTTTACTATAGGCCTAATAAAACAATGTAGAAATACTTGTGAAGTATATTCTTCTAGCTGCGGCCGACGCTAAACAAGTATTTACAGTAGGCCTATACCAAAGTACCCGGCCTTCATCATGCATATAGTCAAATTCTCACACTCGTTTTAAGTTTTCAATACTACGAAGGGTCTAATTATATACAGTATTATATATATATATATTATTTTAAATGTTGTTAAAGCTCTGTATTCCATCATTGCTATAGTATTTGTTCAGTACCAGTGGTCTGACAGGTCTCCCTGTCCCTGCTTTAATCTGAGAGCCCATGGTCAAAAAATTGAAAAACAGCGCCCCCAACCGTCTGTGTCAGACTAGGTAAACATAGTGGTGTTATACTACTTCTCTACTGATTGGCTCAAATTGGTATCACGACCGGAACATGCATTGGTTAAGAGCTGAAGCAACTCTATAGCAAGTATTACTATCAGAATATAGAGCCATTAACACTTTAAAATATCACTTACTATACATACCTTGTGTTTTGTAATCATCTAATCTGTAAATGTAACATTTTACCTAAAGACTTCAAATGTTTTCTTTTCCCATCTGAGATGTAGGGGTATAAAGCATTGAAAGGTACCTACAAAAACTAAATACAGTACTTGAGTAAATGTAATTAGTTACTTTACACTGCTGAACATGGTAATTTGGATTAGGGATGGACAGGAAAGACAAATGATAATGATTATGAAGTATGATCAATCAATCAATACAACAATTGTTTCACTGATAAAATGTGAATGTCCTTATTTGTCTAATTGAATGGGTTATTTCACAACAGTTAAAAATGGTTAGCTGTGCAGCACCACACTGCAAGTCCAGGAGGACAGGGCCTGGGCCACACAAGAAATATTTTACATTTCCCAAAGACCTTGTAAGGCTAAAGCAATGGGCAAAAGCCCTTAAAAGAGCTGGGTCAGATGGGTTCACACCTTGGAAACCCACAAAGTGGGCAAGGATCTGTGAGGTAGGACACTGTAAAAACACATACAATGCTATTTCAGTGTCTAATTGAAAAGTTCATAATTCTTCTTTTCTTTTCAAAACTAGGATCACTTTTCAAAAGCCCAGTTGTATCCCACTGGGCATCTTCTGCCTAATGCAGTCCCTGATAAAATGATCAAGCTCTGCATGACCGTGACCCCCTGTGTGACCGAGACCCCCAGTGTGACAGAGAGCCCCAGTGTGTCGGAGAGCTCTGGTGTGCCTGAGACCCTCGGTGTGCCTGAGAGCTCCGATGTGCCTGAGAGCCCTGTGACCCGTGGTGTGTCCGAGAGCTCTGTGACCCTTGGTGTGTCTGAGAGCTGCAGTGTATCCGAGACCCTCGGTGTGCCTGAGAGCTCTGGAGTGCCCGAGACCCTCGGTGTGCCTGAGAGCTCTGGTGTGCCCGAGACCCTCGGTGTGCCTGAGAGCTCTGGTGTGCCTGAGACCCCCAGTGTGACAGAGAACCCCTGCATGATTAACAGCAATGGCATGGATCACAGTTACAGCAGGCAATCAACTGGTAAAAAAAATAACATAGGATGATCTCATCGAGAACAGAACCCTTTTAATCAAGTGTAATCATGAACATAATCAGATAAACAAAAACATATTAAGGATCACTTTTCAATCACCCAGTTTTAAAAGTCTGTTTTCTCCCTACTTCAGTCAGTGATCAAATGAGCAATCCCCGTATGATTGAGGGCATCTGCATGACTGGGAGCACTTGCAGAACACCCCTGGATCACACGTACACCAATACAACAGGTAAAGCGACATGGGATACAGTCATGCAGAACATAACCTTTGTAATTAAGTGTACATAACATGAACAAAAATATCATGTTTATTAAAAGGATTTCCCTACTTTTGAAATTGAAACTATAAAAACTAGAGTATGAAGATGTTATGAAGATGTTGCCACAATTGTAATTTATTCAGTAACTTTCTGCCAAAGCACATGCAATACCACCATCGTGGTCTTTGAAACCTAGATGCACCAGACACCTTCCATCACAGCCATGCTGAGGTTGTCACTGCCCACTTTCCTGATTGCAGAACAAGACGAAGAACCTGCAGAGGAAATAGACAGAGACACACGCAGACGGATTGCTGAACTCGAAGTTGAGCTAGAGATCAAGGTATTATTATATATGCTTTATTTATGCTCCAGACCCCAAGCAGGACACTCAGCTAAGAGCATCGGGGGGCACCAGAAGGCAGGGCCTGCGATGGACGGTGGGCTCGCCTGTCTGTGGACCATCAGCTTGGTCCTGAGATCCAACTAGGAGCTTTTTAACTGCAATGTTTCAAAACCTTCATTAATGCAAAAAGGCTTCTCTTTTCATTTTCCAATTTTCACTATTCCTCTTTCAGAATAAGATGCTTAGCCTGGTCTTCAATCCTGACCAACTTCAGAGCCTTGAAAGCAGGTGAGATAATAACCACATCACTACTTACAGTGCTATAAAGCAAGGTAGTAACAGAAGCAGTTTTACCCAACTAATTTCTGGGTCAAAGGTAGTGAAGAAGTGCATGTCAACAAGGCTGACGACCAGAGAGGGAAAGAATGATAGATAGATAGATAGATAGATAGATAGATAGATAGATAGATAGATAGATAGATAGATAGATAGATAGATAGATAGATAGATAGATAGATAGATAGAGAGAGAGAGAGAGAGAGAGAGAGAGAGAGAGAGTAGATAGATAGATAGATAGATAGATCTAGATCAGTGGTCTGAACATAGGGGATGATTGGGAGATGGGATTAACGTATGCACCATACGTTAATCCCATACAACCATACCAATACAGTAAACAAACTGATTTACAACACACACGACCAAGCCACTGCTGAATTATTGGTAGGGTGTGATATATGGGTGACAGTCACTGCCAGTGCTTGCCTGTTCATGTCTCTCCATATTCCCTTCTCGGTTATACTGTAGATTTCAACCAGCAGAGTCTGCAGACAAGGTCAATAAATGGTCATCTGCAACTATAAGCAAATGCTTAAAAGTCAGAGTTGCCACAGGGATCAGTGGCTATGAATATTTAAGAAAAGGTATGAGCCCTAGACTTGTTATAACATATTTACATCTTTCTAACACGAAGAGACAACAAGGTACAAACTTTGCTAAAATATCTTTACACATTCTAGAGATGAATTTGCCCATGCCATCCTACCGGACACTCAGCAGGCACCTGGAGGCCATAGCATTCGCACCAGGAATCCAAAAGGAAATCCTGGACTTAATGGTGCTGAAACTGCAGCAACTCCCTCCCAGTGCCCGCCTTGCTGTCCTGAAGGTACCTTAAAATGAAAATGAATAGTTAGTTTGTATAGTTTCATCAGTACGATAAAATCAGAATGATTAACAACAAATACATACACAGTATAGAATATACAGTATAGTATTTTCCAAAAGACACACTTACAGATTACAGAACAGACATACAGACTTATGACTGCACACTGTTGAACTTAGTCATGTTGCTTATTCACAAGAAATTGTTTCACTCCCATAGCCTATAAAGTATTTTGTTTCATCTGCACATTGTAAATTTGGAATATATATATTTTTCTCCTTTTTTTAATAGATTGATGAAATGGCCATCAAAAAAGAAATGCAATATGACGCAGGGAGCAAAACAATTTTGGGTACAGTAACCTTGCCCCCCCAAACGAAGACATTGGCCACAAAAGTGCTGACGACTATTCTGGCCTCCTTAACCAAAGATTTTAAGCAGGTTGTGGCTTATGATTACACTGGGCCTTCGGTGTCAGGGAAAGATCTCTGGGCCTACATGAAATCCATAATTCTGGCATGTGGAGAGCGGGGCATACAAGTCGTTGCTGTGGTACGTTCAGGCTTTAGCCTTTAATTTACCACCACATCCTATATGAACAAACCAGTTATTGGCTTTGTAAAAGCTTAATTCTCAGCTTTGCTATTAACATTATGTCAATGAATGTTCTTACCTTCTATATCACCTTCTAGTGTTCTGACATGGACTCATCCAACCAGGCGATGTGGCGGGAGGCTGGCCTTCATAATGGACAATCCATGGACAGGACATACATTGCCCATCCATGTTTTGATGGAGCTTATCTGTTATTTTGTCCTGACACCCCCCACCTGCTTAAATGCATGAAAACGGCACTGTGTAACCACAACTTTGTCATACCAGATGACATAGTCAGGAACAACAGCTTGCCTGGTGATACAGTGAGTACATTTATTAATGGGATGCTACTCAGATCACAATATAACAAAAAGCAAATAGATGGTTTTGACATTTATGAATGATAACCCCAAATGAGCTATACTTACTGAATTACTGAAATGACAAAATCTACCTACTTCTGCTTGAAATGTTTTCCAGGTGTCTATACTTGCCATTGAGAAGGTGATCGCTGTGCAGGCCGACATGGCAGAGAAACTGGTGCCTGGTCTGACACAAAGAGCCATATCAACAGGCAACAGCTTCGATAAAATGAAAGTATGTTGCACTAACAACACACATTTACAGTTTGGTATATGTACAAAGGCCTTGCATCTTAAATGAAATTTAAGACAGTATCTAAAATGAGGTCCAAAAGGCTTAGTAAATCTGGCCCTGAGTGTATAAAATACTGAAAGTGCCTTCTCTTTCTATGACATACAATGACCAGGTAGATCTAGATACAGACAGGGTACTGTATGTGCAGTATTTTCTATGCTTAACAGTTATGTTCTCTTCAGGTCCTACCTGCATGCAAGGTGTATTCGCACAGCACTGCAAGTGCCATTCGAATGCTGGTGCACTGTCATCAACTCCCAACTGAGGCTTTAAGCACAGCATGGTTTATCGACATGGTGAATGACTGGTTCGACCTGATGACATCGAGAGGTCCCCTTTATGGTCAGCGCATGCACGCTCACACGCCCTCACACACACTCACCTTACTTGGCATTCCTCTGGCTTGAACTCCTGTGCACTCCATCTGTATTACACAGAAACAACATTATTATGACTAGCAAGAAACAATGAACAAAATGAGTGTGATTGTGCATGTTACACTAACAACACTAGGAAAAAATAGAGTCCGCAACACTGGTATGAAAACTCAGCTCCACTGGTTTATTTGATTCAACGTTTCGATCACTAGGATCTTCTTCAGGAATTCATTCATTCCTGAAGAAGATCCTAGTGATCGAAACGTTGACACACACACACACACACACACACACACACACACACACACACACACACACACACACACACACACACACACACACACACACACACACACACACACACACACACACACACACACACACACACACACACACACACACACACACACACACACACACGTTGAATGGTGTTAGTCCTTCTCTTGTTCAGCAATATACACAGTTGTTTCACCTAAAGACGGAGTGTCTCAGGATTCTTCTCCTTAGACAGTCTGCACCACAAGCAGAACTTCGGGGGATTTATAAATATACCTACCTGTTTCACTGAAGAGCACCTGTTTAAGAATGCCACTGAGCCCAGGCAGTGCTTGCTCCTTCTGTTTGACCCTAATGAAATGATTTACGCAGCACTATATCCACCTAACGCCACTGCTGGGGCAACCTGGAAATTGGAGAGGCTGCAGGAGTTCATGCGAACATTCACTGCCATAGTGTTTCGCTCCAAGAAAAAGGGAACACAACAGCGTAAGTGCCTCTGAGACAAACAATTAAAAGCAGAATTAATGGCAGCAGTTATGAGACTTACAATACTAAATTAATCCATTTTATTCACAGCCTGGAAGCCATCTCAGACTGGGGTGAGAATGGCAACCACGACCATGCTGGTAATGGCAGGTGCTGCACTGTTCCCAGAGGAACTGGAGCAGCACCTGCCATCAGTCCCCCCTTCCTTCCTGCCAGAAAACAGGGTCTGGATGGTGCAGCTGACAGGACAGGTATCAGCCCTCAATAATTTCCACACTGGGCGCATCTCCATGGATGCAAATGAAAATCTGCATTCGCAGTTGAGGGCAGATAATGTCATCCACCCCAGCGCCAAAACCTGCCGTGCCAGATTGAAGGCTATTGCCCTCACCCAATATGAAGGCAAGGGCGCCTCATCTGACACCACAATGGTCGAATACATCGACACCTTGGCCCACACAGAGCAGCCAGTCAATATAATGGAGTTGCCAGCTCAGGCCTCAGATGAGCAACAAGAGCTGCCCTTGATACAAGGGCAGGTTCTGTATTACCTTTCAGGATGGGCAGTGTTCACTGAACTCCGCAAGACTGCATGTGAACTGTGAAGCCTGTCGTGAGTACTGCCTCTCAAGCAGTGCCCTCAGTGAGCATGGCTACCACAGCCTCCACCCCGTGGAGTCAGAGGCAGTACTCACTACAGTGAAGAGCAAGGGGAAACTGGTCCACCCATCCACAGCTGTGCACCACCTGCATGAGAGGCTCCACCACCTCATGAACGAACACCAGGCACTCCTCACAACTGAGAAGCCTTTGGATGTCATCATGAGGTGGATGGACACCACTTCCACCTGGCTCCCTCCTTGTCACAACATAACAAGGAAAATAATTAAGAGATTGGCTACTTTAAAATTACACATGCTGGTTAAGCAAAAAACTAGCCAGACTGGCGAACTCTATCAATATGATAGCAGGTCGGCTCTAAGAGCGACTTCAGTTAAGTAATCATTGTTTTTCCTTTCGTTTTTTGCATCTCAGTGTGACGTGATGCAAGCTTGTAGATGGGCTAGTTTCTATTTTTTTCCATTTTAGCAGTACTCGATGAGTAAATTGTTATGATTTGCTCGATCCACTTTTCGGGCATTTTTTGGCCAGTAATGAGTAAATTGTTACGATCTGCTCGATCCACTTTTCGGGCATTTTTTGGCCACGTCACAGAAATGTCATATGTGTCTGAGCAAATATACATGTTATGTCATGATTTTGTATGATGATAAGAACACCTCTCACTTCACACGGGTGTGATTTTTCTTTTCTTTTTACCAGTTTTTACCAGTTTTTGTAAAAGTAATAGTTTTCGTCCAAGTCGCCGTTTGATGTGTATGCGCCGTGCCAGCGTATGACGTAATGACTACTTGTGCTTGATATGGCAGTGGTGTCAGATTACATACATGTATACATAGGGGCATTACCAGACACTAAAGCATATCGTCATTACGTCACCATCGAAAACCAATTACACCCTGGCATTGGGTCCTTTAATCCACATCTTTATTACGTCAGCTAGTTGTACCAGTTATACCCTGACGTCATATGCTGCTACGATACATACGCATCAAACGGGGCATACTCAAAGTAACCACAGTATCCCGCTAATCAACTTACAAATTACATATACATAGAGGCATTTCCTTTAATCCACCCGACACTGATCGACATATACGTCACCATCGAATGCCGTCACTCGTCCGTATTAATTACAACATTATGCAATTGATTGTTGTTAATTACGTAACGAAATAATGAATTTGAAATGCTTAAAAACGTTCAAACGTTCTTTCACAGAGAAGCTGAGATTGTACTGTTTGTAGCGGTCGTTTCATTTCACGCTCTCAAGAATTAAAGATCTATAAGGGTCCTTTTGGTTACCAACTCTACATCATTCAGCTGGGGACCACCTGGAGCCCCCTCAAGGATTTTCAACCAGTTTTCAACCAGTGGTCCCCGGACCACTGGTTGAAAACCACTGATTTAGTCAATGTTTTTGTGTAAAATAACAGCTTGCTTTTCGATTAATTTACTTGAAGCTGCCAATGCACTTTTACTCTTCTTTGCACTTTAATCTCATGTACAATGCACTGCTATTCTTTTTTGCACTTTAATGTCTAAAACCATG
Source organism: Electrona antarctica (assembly GCF_951216825.1). Lineage (NCBI taxonomy): Eukaryota > Metazoa > Chordata > Actinopteri > Myctophiformes > Myctophidae > Electrona > Electrona antarctica. The sequence continues at coordinate 4,514,210 of NC_136809.1, read as the reverse complement.
TACAGTGAATGCTGCTATATTCACACATGTGACACACCAAATATATATATATATATATATGGTGTGTCACATGTATATATATATATTTGGTGTGTCACATGTGTGAATATAGCAGCATTCACTGTGTGTGTGTGTGTGTGTGTGTGTGTGTGTGTGTGTGTGTGTGTGTGTGTGTGTGTGTGTGTGTGTGTGTGTGTGAGAGATTTTTTTTTAAACTTTTCTCTTGCTCCCCCTAGCTGTTCACCTGTGATCTGACATTGACAATAAAGTTAAGTTGATGTAATGTTGCAGGCAGCTATACATACCTCATATCTTGGATCCAGTGTTTTAATCATGCCTTTAAAGCCCATCAACTTTACATTGCAATGGAATCGTTCCTTAGATGTTTGTCCAGACTCCAGTGTCCACCACTTTCTTATTTTCCACACACACACACACACACACACCCCCACACACACACACACACACACACACACACACACACACACAGTAGCGGTACATTCTAAATGAATTCATAACGGTTCCTTAATTCTATACTGATAACCAAAATGGGCTATGGTGGATTTATGTCTGGGTATTATAACTACTTTCTAGGTTCTCACTTATGCCCATTTAATAGTTGCTTTTAGAGCGGTGTTCATCAAGAGTGAGTGAAAAGAGAAGGTATGCGGGGTAATTTATAATCTGAGTCCTTATACTCTTTCACCATGTTGCCGATTTTTGCAGATTTACAAGCTCATGTGGCGGATCGGAGATCTCAACATGTGACACGTTTGATCTTGTAGTAGTCTTGGATCAATTCAAGAGTCTATCATAGAATAGATCTATTTAATCGAATCTGACTTTGCGTGATACGTAAACAAATGCCAGACTCGATTCAATAAATCTGTCATATTTGATCCAGGCTTAAAGGCCAGCATGTCATGATAGCTAGTTTTTAGAAGGTATACAATAAATGCTCAAACTTAGTACTATGGAACACAAAAAGCAATAGATTAATTCATGCATAAATTACCAACTTATACTTACCTTACCTCTTTGTTGACTTTAGATTGCTTGGCGCTGTCGGCGGTCGCTTCTCCAGTCTCCACACAAACTGTTATGATCTAGAAAATGTGGTAATGTCACGCGTTGAGTCTCGCGGTGACAACCCATGCAGCCCAGGCAGAAACTTACTCTGTGCTCTTTAGATGACTCAATACAATTAAATGGTTCGCAAGTTGAAAAACACCCACTCGGAAAACAACCTGTGATATGTCTTCTTTTATATTCCTGGACCGATTATATGACAAAGGTCCTTTAAGGTCGCTATCGTTCATAAATAATATTTGTTTACAAGATGTCCAGCGTGCTCCCATCCACTACGGCACTGTTTTTCTGGCAAATCTAAGCTAGCAAATATAAGACTTCCGGGGGACGATCTCTTCAAAATAAGAGTACCCTCTAGAGTATTGAAAAAAAGATGAATTTGCACATTAAAACTATAAATTAAGCATTTAAACGATGCTATAGGACACACATTATGTTTCTGTGTAAAAATAAGTAATAAGTAATGTTTCTGTGTAAAGATAAGTAATTAAAAAGTTATCTAAATGGATAAATGCTATTCACTGGAGAGCATGGACTTTATAAAGTGGACGCTGGACAAAAATCCCTGCTATGTTTCGACTAGTGTGACATACGCACGCGTCCGGGGAGACCTCCTCTACAACACCACACTGTCCGCTAAGCAGCAGAGGTGTAAAACAAAAATTGGCACCAGGTCAGATGTAAAAAACTTAAAAAAACTTCCCATTTCCAGACTACAGTGGACTAAAGTGGACACTGGACAACAATCCCTGCTATGTTTCGACTAGTGTGACATACGCACGCGTCCGGGGAGACCTCCTCTACAACAACACACTGTCCGCTAAGCAGAGCAGGGATTTTTGTCCAGTGTCCACTTTAGTCCACTGTAGTCTGGAAATGGGAAGTTTTTTATGTTTTTTTACCTGTGACCTGGTGCCAATTTTTGTTTTACACCTCTGCTGCTTAGCGGACAGTGTGGTGTTGTAGAGGAGGTCTCCCCGGACGCGTGCATATGTCACACTAGTCGAAACATAGCAGGGATTTTTGTCCAGCGTCCACTTTAGTCCACTGTAGTCTGGAAATGGGAAGTTTCTTTAAGTTTTTTTACATCTAACCTGGTGCCAATTTTTGTTTTACACCTCTGCTGCTTAGCGGACAGTGTGGTGTTGTAGAGGAGGTCTCCCCGGACGCGTGCGTATGTCACACTAGTCGAAACATAGCAGGGATTTTTGTCCAGTGTCCACTTTAGTCCACTGTAGTCTGGAAATGGGAAGTTTTTTAAAGTTTTTTTTACATCTGACCTGGTGCCAATTTTTGTTTTACACCTCTGCTGCTTAGCGGACAGTGTGGTGTTGTAGAGGAGGTCTCCCTGGACGCGTGCATATGTCACACTAGTCGAAACATAGCAGGGATCTTTGTCCAGCGTCCACTTTAGTCCACTGTAGTCTGGAAATGGGAAGTTTTTTTAAGTTTTTTTTACATCTGACCTGGTGCCAATTTTTGTTTTACACCTCTGCTGCTTAGCGGACAGTGTGGTGTTGTAGAGGAGGTCTCCCCGGACGCGTGCGTATGTCACACTAGTCGAAACATAGCAGGGATTTTTGTCTAGTGTCCACTTTAGTCCACTGTAGTCTGGAAATGGGAAGTTTTTTTAAGTTTTTTTACATCTGACCTGGTGCCAATTTTTGTTTTACACCTCTGCTGCTTAGCGGACAGTGTGGTGTTGTAGAGGAGGTCTCCCCGGACGCGTGCATATGTCACACTAGTCGAAACATAGCAGGGATTTTGTCCAGCATCCACTTTATTAAGTCCATGCACTCCAGTGAATGGACTTGGGCACTCCAGTGCATGGACTTGGGCATTTATCCATTTAGATAACTTTTTTACGTTATTTAATTACTTATTTTTACACAGAAACATAATGTGTGTCTTCACAATAACTGTAATGTAATAACAATACTAATAATGTAATGTAATAATTATTGAATTAACCACGCTTTTATTCTGAAAGCAACCGGATGTCTTAAATTTGCTAGCTCTCAAACAGGAAGTTCTAGATTTGCTAAAAGAACGGAGCCATCCACTACCATGTATTCATCGAACTTCCGGTGCGAGTTTTGCCACCTGGGGGGGAGGGGCCTCAGGGGGGGTGTCATGGCGCGACCATGACACTTCCTTCTCTGAGCTCATAGATATGTTTATATATATCTATGGCTGCGTTCGAATTCATTCCCTATGCCCCATATAGTGCACTACTTTGGGGTTCCGCCATTTTGTTATAGTGTCCGAATATGTAGTGAGCATTTTTGCACCCTAATGTAGTGGACTGAAGTATCCCACAATGCACCGGGAATTGTAGGGACCATCCGATGGTCACTACAAAAACACAGCGAAGCAAATCTGCCCCATAATGCATTGCGCAAGCTCGCTCTTGAGCGCACATGCACGCGTTTGCGCGCACGTGCGCTGCTTCTGCATGCATGCGCTTATTGCGCTCCAACTCAGAAGAGGCAGAAGTTGAACCAGCGAAAGAAATCAACACAAATGTACTTTTTAAACTTTCGTTTCCCCTCTATTTTCTTCCCTGGCGGATCTCAAAGCTACAGATCTCGAGACAAATGATCTGTGCATTTATTTGCAATTGATTTGTTTTATTTATTTATAATAAAACAGTTGCTTGCTGTAGAAGGCCTTATATTTTAATAGTTTTTGGATTAAGGTTGGTGAGGTTGTAAAGCTATGTGCTAAAGTCCAATATATATTTTGTACATGCATGTGAGACACATTAATTGTGTCTCCGAACATATGTTTTATTCATATTAATTAATTCCTGCCATTAAAACATATATGTTATCTAACATGATTCATTTAATTGCACTAAATACATTACAACTTCATTATGTAGGCAGTAATTTATTGGACTGCTGTTTCTGTTAACGTCCGTATTGTGAGCAGAGCTTGTAGATTGGCTACTTTTGGTAATTCTTTACCAAAAGTACCCGATCTACAAGCTCACAACACGGACGTCGCGTTGCTTATAGATCGGCTATTTTTACCGTATCCCCCCCCCCCCCCCCCCCCAGGATTAGCGGGGGTTCATAATCATGCTGCTGATATTTTCATATTGTCAAGGTGGTGCACTGTTTTCATATTGCTGGATAATGGATATAATATTAATTTATTGATAATAATCATAGGCCTATGTTATTTTAAAATAATAACCTTTTTATCATCATTTCAGCAACAGCGTTTTGACTGGTTTTTTGTAGTCAGTTGATTCTTCATATCCAATTGAGTGAAACGGCCGGGATGATTTGTTTATTTTTCATACAGTTCTTTATGAGGCGATCTGAAAAAACCCTATGGGGATTACAATGCAAATAAAAAGTACATGAACCCGCGGACCTATAGCGCCCTCTACCGATATTGACGTCAGAGTCGGTGCTCCCCATACAGGGAGTATTGTCCGAATTAATCACTATTTGAGTCCACTGAGTCTGGGTCCCCGTATGGGGAGTAGGGAGTAGGGAACAACCCTAGCAATTCGAACGCAGCCTATGTCTGAGCTTCCTTGCCCTGGACCAGGAAATGAAACCCAATGCATTATTCTCATACGTTCGAATTCATTCCCTATGCCCCATATAGTGCACTACTTTGGGGTTCCGCCATTTTGTTATAGTGTCCGAATATGTAGTGAGCATTTTTGCACCCTACTGTTGTGGACTGAAGTATCCCACAATGCACCGGGAATTGTAGGGACCATCCGATGGTCACTACAAAAACACAGCGAAGCAAATCTGCCCCATAATGCATTGCGCAAGCTCGCTCTTGAGCGCACATGCATGCGTTTGCGCGCACGTGCGCTGCTTCTGCATGCATGCGCTTATTGCGCTCCAACTCAGAAGAGGCAGAAGTTGAACCAGCGAAAGAAATCAACACAAATGTACTTTTTAAACTTTCGTTTCCCCTCTCTTTTCTTCCCTGGCGGATCTCAAAGCTACAGATCTCGAGACAAATGATCTGTGCATTTATTTGCAATTGATTTGTTTTATTTATTTATAATAAAACAGTTGCTTGCTGTAGAAGGCCTTATATTTTAATAGTTTTTGGATTAAGGTTGGTGAGGTTGTAAAGCTATGTGCTAAAGTCCAATATATATTTTGTACATGCATGTGAGACACATTAATTGTGTCTCCGAACATATGTTTTATTCATATTAATTAATTCCTGCCATTAAAAAATATATGTTATCTAACATGATTTCATTTAATTGCGCTAAATACATTACAACCTCATTATGTAGGCAGTAATTTATTGGACTGCTGTTTCTGTTAACGTCCGTATTGTGAGCAGAGCTTGTAGATTGGCTACTTTTGGTAATTCTTTACCAAAAGTACCCGATCGGCTATTTTTACCGTATCCCCCCCCCCCCCTCCCCCCCCAGGATTAGCGGGGGTTCATAATCATGCTGCTGATATTTTCATATTGTCAAGGTGGTGCACTGTTTTCATATTGCTGGATAATGGATATAATATTAATTTATTGATAATAATCATAGGCCTATGTTATTTTAAAATAATAACCTTTTTATCATCATTTCAGCAGCAGCGTTTTGACTGGTTTTTTGTAGTCAGTTGATTCTTCATATCCAATTGAGTGAAACGGCCGGGATGATTTGTTTATTTTTCATACAGTTCTTTATGAGGCGATCTGAAAAAACCCTATGGGGATTACAATGCAAATAAAAAGTACATGAACCCGCGGACCTATAGCGCCCTCTACCGATATTGACGTCAGAGTCGGTGCTCCCCATACAGGGAGTATTGTCCGAATTAATCACTATTTGAGTCCACTGAGTCTGGGTCCCCGTATGGGGAGTAGGGAGTAGGGAACAACCCTAGCAATTCGAACGCAGCCATAGACATTTCTTAAAGTATTTATTTAAAGACGGTTACGCCGCGGACAAAGCCAACTCGAGTCGTGACAACTCATGACAACACAAACAATATTTTGGACCAAACAAATAATTAGAAAGAAGAAAAAAACGGCAGGTTACAACACTTTTTTTGTTGTTTTTCTTCTTTGTAATTATTTGTTAGGAGGCGGGACTGCGACGCTCTATTGTCGATCATAGAACTATCGATCTATATGATTGTATGGCGAGTGGCGACCATCGGGACAAAAAAGCCGAGAGGCTAAAGCGGGGGAAATGTTTACCTGTCAGACTCGCTGCTCGTAATGAAATCACTTCTCAAAGATGTGTTTCAGCGTTTTGTTCATTTATTAAAATTTGAAAACAATTAATTTAGCAGCATCAGCATAAAGTGCATAGTGCGACGTGCAAATGACCTATAGGTAGCATAGCGTTGTATTTGCGTTCATAAAGCGATGCGGTCAACAAAGTTGGACTTCTCCCCGTTCACTCCCTCTCCTTCCATTCATGAAACCCGCCGGTGAACAGCTGACTTTACTACCTGAACCCCAACACCACGTGACCTGATAGTGAATGACGTGATCATTAAAACCATAGCAACCCGTCGAGCTGTCTATAGGCTACCTGTCACCAACATTCCGGCCCCTAATTATTACATATTACACAGTAATAATTATACAAATTTCTCTTTTTCACATTTTTTGGTCATTTTAGTAATATTTGTGCGCAAGGGGTTCATAGTTCATTGTAGGTCTTGATCCACAGCCTTGAATCGATCCCGACCCAAAATCAAAAATTAATCCAACGTCACGGAAAAGTCAAGAAAAGTCACTTGTAATCCAAATCCATGGAAAGAAGCGAAGCCCTCACAACTCCTGAAGAGGGCAGATCTGCAGAGAAGCTGGTCCGGGTCTTAATCCGAACCTGTCACACAAGTCCATTCCTGTCTGGCATGAGTTAAGTTAAGAAGTTCCACTTGATCTTTGTCCATTTCTATCGTTCCTGCGCTTTCCACTTCACCTCCATGTCCTTTACGGTGCTCTCCTGGGCAGCTTCTTGATCGTCGAGCGGCTTCTGTAACTGCTTCTTTCCCTGCTTATTATGCAGTTCTCCAGTGTGAGAGTTTTGTTTCTCAGAGAGTTCCTTCTTCACAGCTTTCTCCAGTCCGCCTTGGGAATGCTCATGAATCTGAAGAATCTTGAGATTCTCCTCTAGAAGCTGCTTACTGCTCAACGCCTCGGCCAGTTCAGCAGAGAGTGTCTCCAACTCAGTCTGCTTTATGTACAGTCTCTCCGAGGGTTTCTGGTTTGTGTCTTCAACATTTGCCTGGAGTCCTAGATCTCTCTCTTTCAGGATGCTCACCACCTCTGCTCTATGTGTTTCTTTGAGGTCCCCCAGAGTAGTAAGGTGCTGCTGGGTTAGGGCATCCAGCTGCGGCTGTCGAGCTTCCTCAAATGCAGGCGTTTGCTCCATAGTCTTCAGTAATGATCCAACCAGCTCCACTGTCTTGTTAGCCATTTCCAGAAATGTACAATCTTCCTTTGGAGGCCCTGGCAGTTCATCCTGGTTGTTTTCAGGGAATTCTGACCTAAATTGCTGGTTCCAGAGTTCATCAAGAGTGACGGCAGAGATTCTGTTAATGCTGATAGCAGGTTGGGTCACAGGTTCAGCACTGCCATCTCCTCCAAGTGATCCATTTACAGTCCATCCAAGCATTGTCTTAACTGCATATGGTCCTCCATTCACACCTCGGATGACTTCCAGTGGTTCCAAGACTCTGGGAACATTCAAGCCAATCAGCATCTCCACGTCTGCATTTATCTGTGGCAGGTAGACGTGCTTCAGGTGAGGCCATTTTTCCAAATCTTGCTGCCGTGGGATGTTACTTTTATTAACAGGCATTTGGTGCATATTTGGGGCATTTCGCAGTAACAGTCACTGTCCAATCCAGCGACTTCCAAGTCAGATGCAATGCAACTGTCAACCACCCTTTCTTGGCCCATGGTGCGTAAAATAATCCTTGTTTTCCTCCCAGTCCCAGAGTCCCAGTTTATCCATCAGACCCATTGTGCAGAAGGACGCTGTACTCCCTGGGTCTAGAAAGACGTAGGTTTCCACTGACCTTTGACCTCCATTTTCCTTCACCTTAACTGGTACGATGGCAAGCTTACAATTTCTATCACCGGCCCCAGTAAGACCACCGGTATGGACTTCAACCACTGCTCTGTCTGAGTCGTTCCTGCCCTCCTCTGCCTCTCCATTCTCAGAGTGGATGTGAAGTAAGGTGGGGTGCCGTGAGCCACATGTCTTGCAAGACAGACGTTTCGTACACAGTCTGCTGATGTGCCCAGTGCACAAGCATCCAAAGCAGACTCCATTCTTCTTCAGGAACTCCATCTTCTCACTGTGAGCTCTCCCCTCCAATAAAATGCATGACTCCAGTGCGTGTCCACTATTCTTGCAGAAAAGACAGGTCTTCTCGGGTCCATCTTTGGCTTCGTGTTTCAAATGAATGTCTCTTTCAACAGTAGATAATGTGGCAAAACTGCTCCCTCTTGCCAGGAAATGGGGCACAGGTTTAGCCCTGCCAGTTTCCTTGAAAGCCCCCATCATTTGAGCATCTTGTATGTCTCCGAATACAGGGTCTGTAGCGATTCTTGCCTGTCACTCAATAAAAGTTACAATATCAGCAAACGTAGCTTGTTTATGATGCTTTTCCTGGATATTACATGCTTCTGTTCTCCACTTGTCTCTTAATTCGTAGGGCAGCTTCTTAATCACAGAGAGCATGTTTACAGATGTATTCAAGTCACATAGGCTGCACACATTTGTCATGGCATTGCAACAGCCTCGCAAGAATAGGCCGTATGCTTGTAGGGCTTTACCATCCTCAGACTTAATTGCTGGCCATGAGAAGATTCTATCCATGTAAGCAGATGCTATGACGTGTTCATTTCCAAAATGTTCCTGGAGTAAAGTCTTTGCTGTAGCATATCCAGTGCCATCAGTCATATGTTGACAACTTCTGACCAGCTGTTGAGGCTGCCCCCTAGTGAATTGCTCTAGATAGTGCAGGAGATCAACAGCATTGTCAGTCCTCCTTTCTATGGTCTGTTCAAATGACTGTATAAAACCATGGTACTGCAGAGGGTCACCGTCAAACAGTTGTATCTCTCTTTTAGGTAGTGAAGCAATGCACTGCTGTTGCACCAACATTGATGTTATCTCATTTTGTTTTTGCATTATAGCCATCATGTTCTTCTGTTCACTGGTGGTGTTCATAGAAATAGGTTGTACTTGTATGTCTCTATACAAGGACAATGGCGGCCCTGTAGCCTCTGGGGCCATGCTCGGTCTCTGTGTGAGCGCTGATTGCTCTGTATCATTTGGGACCATACTCCGTGCCTGTGCGAGTGCCGAGGGCCTCTGGAGTTCAGGTTTTTTTGATTGATTGATTGAAGAATGTATTAACAGTTTGCAGAATTACAGTACATTTCAAGCACAAACTCAATACAAAGGCTGTTAACTGTGAGTGGACGACCCAATTAAGCATTACACTTGTTTCCAATAGGGTCCACCATGTTCAAATCATCAAAAACATTTAGAGACGTACAAATAGACGTACAAATAGACACTTCTATATAGACAGAACAGGAATTCATCATAAAGGAGGTAAAAAGGGAAAAGAAACATATACAGTGAGGGAAAAAAGGGGTGGGCGGTGGGGGGGATTCACGTTCAGCTCCGTTAATTTGTTTGTTTTCCTTGGAGGAGCTGCGTTGGGTCCCCAAGTCGGCTCCGTGGCCGTACCTTGAGTTGGCTGTGTGGCCGTGACCGCCTCTTGTGTTGGGTCCCCAAGTCGGCTCCGTGGCCGTACCTTGAGTTGGCTGTGTGGCCGTGACCGTCTCTTGTGTTGTCCTTGCGTTGGGTCCCCAAGTCGGCTCAGTGGCCATACCTTGAGTTGGCTGTGTGGCCGCGACCGTCTCTTGTGTTGTTCTTTGCGTTCGTGTTTGAGGGATTCCGATTTTACAGGGGCCAGTTTCGAATTGCAGCCGTCCGTAGGTGCCCTTTGAGAGCGGTTTTGAAGGAGTCAAGGGATTTGCATGTCTTAATGACAGTTGGTAGGGCGTTCCACATTTTGGTGGCATAGGAGCGAAAATAATTTAGTCCCTTGTTTGTGCCGAATCTGGGTTGTACATGGTTCGTTGCACTCCCTCTGGTGTTGTGGGTGTGGACTTCGTTAACATTAAGGAAGTATCTAGACAGGTACATGGTTATCTTGGTGGTGTATCGAATCTTGTGGACCAGACCCATTGCAAAATGCTGTACTCTGTCGTCGACCCTAAGCCATTCCAGCCTGTCGAAGTGGGCAGGGGTGAGGTGGGTTCGGGGGGCGAGGTCAAGTAGGAGCCTGACCAGTTTGTTTTGGGAAGTCTGGAGCCTGGTTTTAAGGGCCTTTGAGGTGCTGTGGTACCAGGAGGTGCATGCATAGTCAAAGAAACCCTGTACAAGGGCTCCTGTTAAGGTCTTCAAGGTGTTTTTGTTGACCAGTGAGGAGATCCTGTAAAGGAATCTTGTTCTATGGTTGACCTTTTTGATTACGTTGGTGGCCATTTCATCACCGGAAAGATTAGCCTCCAGGATGGAACCTAGGTAGGTAATTTCATCTTTACGTGTGATAACATTGTCACCCACTCTAACCAAGAAGCCATTTGCCAGGTTGTCAGGTTGTCTTTCCTTTGGCCTTGTGCTTCCAACAACTGTAGGTTGTCCTCTTCCATCCTTGTGTGATAATGCCTCTGTATTAATATTGAGGCCACCTTCAAAGTAGGATTCCATTCCGTCCAATTTCTGAGAAGCAGCACTTCCTACTCCAGACCCAGAGGTTCTCAAAACATTTAATTTTACCGCTGATGCGGCTATGTCTGCTTCAAGCTGAAATTGTTCCTTTCGTTTTCTAATTTGAGCTTCCTGTTCTTCAAGAGCATGTTTTTGTGGGAGCAACCTTTGCCGAGCCACTAAAGCCGCCATTTCAGCCTCAGCCATGACACATTGTGATGCGGTGGAGGACACCTTTGAACCATGATTCTCGCTGCTTATGTTTGATATGCTGTCCCATGGCCTAACATCTTCCTGAGCATCATGAACATGTGACTGAGGCAAAGTCCCTTCCACATTTTCCACATCTCCATTTTCCTCCTCAGCAGCCTCATGCTGTGTGGGCCTTTCAGTAGGACTAGGCCTGCACTGAGCCTCTAGCTGAGGTTTGTTTTGGGGTCCTATAGTTTGTGAGAACCAGGCATTAACATCCTCAATGAGACCATCTTTATATTTATTAACCTTAGAGAACCATTCATTTTGTTTTCCTTGTTCATCATGTGGAATAAGAAACATCAAAGAAACATGCGGTTCATTAGAAGTGTACGACAATTGCGTCAAAACATCAAGTTGTTCTTTAACCAGTGAAACGTTTTTGTCATTTTTCATGAGCTCTTTGACAGAGGTTGTCAGAGCCTTTATTTCATCCACTTTCCGTTTGAGTTCCTTTTGGGTTGATTCGATTTTATTTGCAAGAGCCTTTTCAGAGAGATTTATTTTCCTTTTTCCCCATGTTCTGTTTTCCAACATTTGAACCCACTTTCGTTCCACTCATTTTGAATGTGCAAGCAAATGACACAATGAGAATCCAATGCAAAGCCAGCCACATGAAAACAGTCACAGCGATCGGTGATCGCTCAGAGAACAGTGCACGTTAATTGTTTAATTGTCACACACACAATACGGGTTAGCCCAGCGGGCGCACAATTACATCCACAGCGCATCACAATGACAATGACAGTTTCCAGTTTCCCCTCAGCGGCATAACCAGCTCAAACTGATCCAAACGAACCAACTTTAGTTCAACAGCAGAACGCGACAGGTCGGGTTACATTACCGATTGTCCTTTGAAGCGCTCCGGTCCCTTTGTTTGTGTCCGTGGCTGTGTTCATTCAATTGTTTGCGTAGCTCGTTTGCTCCGCGTCAACGTGTGACTTGTCGGGTCCTTCCATGGCTCCAATCGTTTCATTTGTGTCACTCTTTGTTGACAATGTATGGCGACCATCGGGACAAACTTATTTAGTCGCCGAGAGGCTAAAGCGGGGGAAATGTTTACCTGTCAGACTCGCTGCTCGTAATGAAATCACTTCTCCAAGATCCATGTGTTTCAGCGTTTTGTTCATTTATTAAAGTTTGAAAACAATTCATTTAGCAGCATCAGCATAAAGTGCATAGTGCGACGTGCAAATGACCTATAGGTAGCATAGCGTTGTATTTGCGTTCATAAAGCGATGCTGTCAACAAAGTTGGACTTCTCCCCGTTCATCCCCTCTCCTTAAATGGGGTAAATGAGTATTTCTACATTCACTACACATTTCTACAGAACCTCTGGATATCCTTGTCATTCTGGGCATAAAACAATAAGTTGAATATTTGCATGATAATAAAGCACACACACAGAGGACCTGTAGTGACGAAACCTTTATTAAACAAAACATAAAACAAAAAACATAATTTTCCCCCCAAGGGATAACAGTGGATCTTTGAGGTTATAAAAACACCTCTATAAAGAAACAAAACTACAGGCATGTGGAATGTATACAGTACACCCTCGCTCTGGAATCCACCATATTATGAACCATGACAAGGCAACAATCTAAACAACACACAGGTTGGTTCGCAATGGGAACCGGTTCAGTTCTTTTCCACCGGTTGGTTCCCAATGGGAACCGGTTCAGTTATTTTCCACCGGTTGGTTCCCAATGGGAACCGGTTCAGTTATTTTCCACCGGTTGGTTCCCAATGGGAACCGGTTCAGTTATTTTTGGTTCTTAGCTAGAGCCTCAAAATTGGAACGTTAATTATGAATTGAGTGGGCAAAACTATACCTAAATTAAATTGTTTATAGGATCAATATAAGTAAACTAATATACGATAACCCTTCCACAGTAGTAGCTTTTTCATTTTGTTTTCTTCATATTTTCCTATATAATGCCTCATTTGCATATTTTAAAAAGATTGTAATACAATAAATCATTGTCTTTGTGTAAGTAATCAACTGGGGAAGTTTCATGGTGATAACAATCTAATATAGGTATGGTTTTGCCCACTCAATTCATAATTAACGTTCCACTTTTGGAGCTCTGGCTCATGGACTAAGAACCACAAAGAACTGAACCGGTTCCCATCGGGAACCAACCGGTGGGAAATGGGTCACAGTGAACAGCTACACAATCCCAGCAGCTTGTCAGCACTTTGCTGCATGCACCATTATTTACTGCATATCAATGCACATTAGTGTTGTTTTCGTCGACTAAAACTATGACGAAAAAACTTTTTGTCTACTAACGTTTTACACTGACGAAAACTAAATAAAAAAAACAAGCTACGATAACTAAAACTAATTATATTGACAATTTAGTCAACAAATACAAAATTAGACTAACATGTTTGGGAGAGACTAGTGGAAAGGAGATTCAGTAATAACTAAAAGACAAGTCATTTCATGCTTGGTTGCATAACTTGTTAACACATTCTGGGCGGGAACCCCTCTTGGTGTTTCAAGCATTATGTTATGCTTTAGCTATTGAAAAATAGCAGATCTACAAGCTCGTAACGCGGCACTGAGCTTGTAGGTCTGCTATTTTTGAAAAATCGTGAAAATGTGGTGCAAATGTTTGAATATATATTCTAATATTCTATCAGAGCGAACGTTTTTAACTTAAATCTTTGCTTCTGTGGGGGGGGGGGGGGGGGGGGTCCCTGGAACAACATATTTTCAGATGGGGGTCGGCGGTCAAATACATACATTTCTGGGGGTCCTTGACATGAAAATGTTTGAGAACGACTGTCATAGAAACATGGGGTTTTTCAGAAAACTGTCAGGATTTAGAAGACATTTGTAGAATCGACTTCAGGTCAAAATGGGTTAAATCCTGACCAATGTGGACATACTGCTCATATTGTACTACCAGTAACCTATGAGCTGGAGGGAATAAACGCAAGATAAAATAAAAATTATACAACAGGTCGTTTCGAGGAAGCAATCTGATTGGATGAAACAGCCTTCTAGCCGTGGATCAAACGAGCACCATTCACCACCTAATCAAAACAAAAAATTCAGCTGCTCTGTTTTCCCAGAGTGCAGCAATATTACACCCTCGAGTGTAATATTGCTTCATTCAATTTCATCATGTTGTATAGAAAATAAGATCCATACACAAGAAAAAAAAACTAAAATCCATCACAATAAAATATCAATGTGTATTTTATTCAGTCATGTTGTTATCGTCAGATTATGTAATTCCTCTGCCCTTTGCATCATCGTCATCCTGGATTAGATTGACTGATCATATGTCTTAAACTAAAGGCTTTCCCCTTTTGTGTCCTAATGTGTCTTTTTCGACTAACTGTCTGGCTTTTCGCTTTTATGAGTCATCATGTGTCTTTTTAGATGACTTGTGTTAACACAGCTTTTATCACATACTGTACAAGAATAGGGCTTTTCGCCTGTATGAGTTCTCATGTGTATATTTAGATTACTTGTGTTAGCACAACCTTTACCACATACTGTACAAGATATTGGCTTTTCGTCCGTATGAGTCATCATGTGTGTTTTTAGAGTACCTTTCTGAGTAAAGCCTTTACCACAAACTTTACACAAAAAGGGCTTTTCTCCTGTATGAGTCAACATGTGTCTTTTTAGATGACTTGTGCTAATACAGCCTTGGCCACACACTGTACACGAGAAGGGCTTTTCCCCTGTATGTGTCATCATGTGTATTTTTAGACCATTCGTATGACTAAAGTCTTTACCACAAACAATACAGGCAAATGGCTTTTCACCTGTATGAGTCCTCATGTGTGTTTTTAGATTAGCTGTGTTAACACAGCCTTTACCACATACTGTACAAGAAAAGGGCTTTTCGCCTGTATGAATCCTCATGTGTGTTTTTAGATTATCCTTGTGATTAAACTCTTTGCCACACTCTGAACAACTAAAGCGTTTCTTCTCCGTTTGTTTTGATGGTTGCAGGTCCCCTACCACATTTTGTGTGTTTTGTGACAGATCTGTCTCCTCGCGCTCATCACTGTCTTCAGCGTCAGATTCAGAACAGTGTGAAGAGAGGAGCTGGTCATTGCCAGTTTGTTGCGATCGTACCCAGTACTGTATATACGCTTGTGTTTTCATGTGTTCGGTTGAGGTGCCGGCTAAAGGCTCTGTCTCTCTGTTTTCATCATCATCTTCACTTTTCACTGCTAGTAATGGCAACGTTGACACACCAGCCTCTTCTGGTCTTTGAAGTAGCTCCTCTTGTTCCTCTTGAATCTGTGGACGCTGTGGTTCCTCCTGGACCAGACTGGAGCTTCTCTCCTCTTCAGACACAGGGACCTGTAGAAAGTCTAGGAAAAAATATATATACAAAGAGACTCTATAAAAGGTTTGATAGAGTAAAATTCAAAGGGGGGGGGGGGGGGGGGAAGCAGAGGGTGCCGTTTTTCCATTTTTGGGGCATTGGGTGCCCAGATTGAGTACAACTTTAAAAAAGAATCAGACCAGTCTGAAGCGAGTGGTGCAACAGCACCCCCTATTGGCACTCTAAACATCGGGACATAGTCACAAAGGTTAGGACATAGGGACAAAGCTGTTCCTTGGAGTGCACCACTCAAAAAACATTGGTAAAGGACATAAAATATGTCTATTTTTATTCTCTCCTTTTCTCTCTCTCTGGATGAATTATTCATTCATTCTGAGGCAAATACTGTACTTTTTACACTAGAATTATGTGAAAACTTGTCTAACTACTTACAATGCAGATTTTGATTATTATTACAAAACATAGGCTACATTAAACACTTACGCCCTATTTCATACTTTGCTTTTCAAAAATAGCAGATCTACAAGGTCACACCATGTCGCTCATTAAATTAGAATCGATGAAGTGATATTTTATTTCATTTACCTGAGAGAGTGTCACAGCTCGGCTCCCAGTCTAGTAATGACAATGATGACACATCAGCCTCCTCCTGTTCTTCTTTAATCTGCAGAGGTTGTGGTTCCTCCTGGATCACAATGGATCTCCACTCCTGATGTTCATCAGGAACCTCCTCTGTGGAGGTGAGGAAGTCTATGGGGAAAAAAATGAAATGAGAAAAAAGAATTAGAACAAATAATTAAAGGGGCCAAGCCCAAAGGGTCTCTTGTCTTGTATTTTTATTTTACTCTTTTTCCTCCCGCCAAAAATAGGAGTTCTGTCTGTAACGTGCAGTCGGTTTTCGCGACACTTGGCAATATGGTATAGGGCCATGCCAAACGGTGAGGATGTGAAGCCCACGACCATTGGACAAAGGGTGGCGCTATAGCACTCCATTGAAAATTCAAACTCATAGCTCATGAACCGTTTGACCGTCTGCAATAAAACGCTGATACACATATGTGTCTCCTCATCTTGAACAACTTTTGTGTGGACCGGTGATTTGGAAAAAACCCCGGTCCGCCCTGGTAACAAGTTGTGCACATACACACACTACAGTGGGAGAAGTACAACAGACAAACAGCACGTGCACCAAGGCCCGCCCCACTCGATCATGATTGGAGGAAGGCCCCTCTCATCCTGATTGGATGAAGGCTTTGCCACCCAAAGCCCAAACCGAAACTAGGGTTTTTTGACCCCAGGGGACAGGGAGGAACTCCTTATATGGTCAGCACACTTTATAGTAGGGAGGATTATCTAAAAAATAGGAAAAAATAATTGATATTTGAATTAAGTGCAATCACTGAATATACCTTTAACCCAAAATATATAAAACCCCTATAAATATGAAGCTGACGCTATACAAGGTAATAAAACCTGTTAGTGCCGCACCGTTCTCTGTGAATCTCTGGCGCTGCCGCTGCTTCTGCTCTCTGTTCAGGCGGCGATGGACCGCGGCGCCTTCCTCCGTGAGGCGCTGGCGGCGCCGCTGCTGGCGTTCCCTGGACAGACGGCGGTGGTGGTCCGCGGCGTCTTCCTCCGTGAGACCGTGGCGGTGGTGGTCGTCCACGCCGCCTTCCTCCGCAAGACCGTGATTGTCCGCGCCGCCTTCCTCCGTGAGACGCTGGCGGTGCCGGTGGCGCTGCTGGCGTTCCCTGGCCAGACGGCGGCGGCGCTCGTCGGCGGTCTCCTCCGTGAGATTGTTGAGATTGTGCTGCTGGGGTGGGAGGCATACTTTGGTTAGACATAGCATTGGTCCGACTGGATTAAGGTTGGTGAAGGGTGCGTTAAAACGACCGGATTAAGGTTGGTGAGGGGTGCGTCAAAACGACCGGATTAAGGTTGGTGAGGGGTGCGTTAAGGTGACCGGATTAAGGTTGGTGAGGGGTGCGTTAAGGCGACCGGATTAAGGTTGGCGAGGGGTGCGTTAAAATGACCGGATTAAGGTTGGTGAGGGGTGCGTTAATGGTTGGGAGAGGGTTAAGGTTAGGTTTAGGTGTGCTGCCCCGTGGGAGGTTAGGGTGAGGGTTTGAGATATCGGACCAATGGCCAGATCGGTGCGTGAGCGTCTCTCGAGTACAGGGTTTGATGAGGCCAGATCAACAAATGGAATGTCAGAACAGGGCAGCTCCATATGTGGAGATCTAAGGGTTTGATGAGGTCAGATCAAAGTCACGAGGTGACGGCCCATCGCGGTCTCAACGAAAACCTACCTGGGCTGACCTTACTAAAACCATTTTGCCGCCAGTCACATGGAAAACGAGAACCTACTCTTTCTTCCTTCTCCGCAAGAAAGCTGTGAACTAGCTTTTAATCGCTTTTTGATCCGTTTCGATCGTTAGCTGATATTGCTATCGCAAACAACACTCTGGGACACAAACACACAATGGCCGCGGCCATTTTGAAGATGCGCGCGCATCCACTTGCATTGTCTGCTCTGTCTTCAGATGGCTGTATCTCGGAACTGACATTGGAGGGGCAGATTTGGCCCAGACAAGCGTTTTCAACGGCCTGTAGCAGGCGCTGTGATACTCGCGGTCCACTTTTTCCACCACCGACCGAGAGAACAACCACCAGCGATATCAACACACACGGAATTGTTTCATAGTAAGATGCGATTACGGATATTTGGTTATTCAAAGTAAGTGTTACACGCGATAAAACCCTGGCAGTACGCTATCGATGGATTCATTAATGCTGGCGGTAATTGGGCTAATAAGCACACAGTTTACGCCCTACCCAGCACGAGAACGTCAATTAAAAAAAAGAAATCACACCCATGTGAAGTGAGTGGTGTGATTGTCGTCGTACATCATCCAATAAAAAAGGAATATACTTCTTCATGAATTAATTTGTCAACTTATGTTATTATCTTTTAACCATGATACGTTTAAAAAAAACTCTTTTCACCATGATCATGCAAGATGACAACTGAATTTATATAGGAGAAAAAAGAACCTGCTCAAATCAGTGTCGTTGCACATGCACAACGTCAGATTGTGTTGTGAGTTTACGTCATCTGACCTCACGGACACCAGATTAATAGTTTTAACACCTGCGTCTTAACTGTGCCGTATTAAGAAGCTCTGTTGTTTCAGCAAGGGCGAGGTCGCTTCTCGCCCTCGGGGCGTCTTACTGGTAGTAATTAGAATTAACAGAATGTGTTTAATAGCAATTAGAGTAGTTGTACTTACATAATGCAGCTGGACAGCAGACGCTGGAATCTGAGTGCCCGGAGCAAACACATGAGAGACCGCCCCTAAAAACATCAACAACAACAACATGTAAACAACAGCATTACATGTTAATGTAAAAAAAAAGAACTACAACAACATTAAACGCCTGGGAGACTGATCCTATATACAACAACAACAACACAAGAAGTTTATCCATTTAGACCAGAGGCGATTCTAAAAACGTAAACTCGCCTTCCGTCCACTTTCATGTTTCGCGATCGAGCAGCAAAACGTCTCTCCGATTACGGCCGGGGATGCGATCGTAGTGAAGATGAATATTCTTTGACTACTTAACACCTTGAACGCCGGTTAACATAGGGGGCGCTAGGTGGTGCCAGTGCCAGTGAAATGTGCGACATGAGCAGATCTCTTGAGCTCTTGTCATGTTTGAACCGTAAGTGTTAATCACCCATGTTCTGCTAAGGGTCACACAGCTTTACAAGAAAGTGATCCATTGTTTTGTTTAGCGGGAGCTCAAATTAATGTTTTATTAACCCATTTCAAAATGAGTTTTCTCAGACGGGTGGCTGGCATCTCCCTTAGATATTGGGTGAGAAGTTCAGTCACGCGAGAGAGACTCAGAGTAGAGTCGCTGCTTCTTCGCCTGGAAAGAAGCCACCTTAGTATCTGTGGTTCGGGCATCTGGTTAGGATGCCTCTCGAGTCTCCCTAGGGAGGTCCTCGATGCACGTCCCACTGGGAGGAGACCCCGGGGCAGACCAAGGTGCAGATGGAGGGATTACATTGACTCACTGGCCTTGGAACACCTCAGGATCCCCCAGGAGAATTACTAATGTTGCTCTGGACAGGGAAGTCTGGAGCTCTCTGGTGGAGATGTTGGCCCCACGACTGACTACGGATAAGGGGTTGAAGATGGATGGATGGAACCAGCTAACTAGTG
Organism: Electrona antarctica; assembly: GCF_951216825.1. Classification (NCBI taxonomy): domain Eukaryota; kingdom Metazoa; phylum Chordata; class Actinopteri; order Myctophiformes; family Myctophidae; genus Electrona; species Electrona antarctica. Next base: position 4,494,561 of record NC_136809.1, on the reverse strand, counting down.
CTGCATTATTGCTCAAATGTAGAAATGCGAAAGTGTCTGAATAATTTTTTCGATGATTCATGCAGCACTAAAACCTATAAATATAAATCTGGTGCTACAAGGTAATCAGTGGCTTTGGTGATGGAATTGATGGGAGGGGGGGGGGGGGGGGGGGGTTACCAATTAGTACAGGTGATGTAGTTACCTGTGGAGGCGGAGCTATGAGCCAGCTCAGAGCTGCTGTGATTGGTCAAGGCATGGCTGGTCTGTACCTGAAGGTGCTGGCCTCCACCTACACACACGCGCACGCACACGCACACACAAACTATATCAATACTGTCAATAATATGTTGTATGTGTTGTAGCATTTCTTTTCAGATTTGTCAGAGAAACATTTAGGTCGCATTCAAACCTCTACGTTGGTAGATGGGGGGTAGTTCTTGCATTTTGTATTTGCTGCGTTTGCGATTCACAGTTCACACTGCATTGTGTCAACTGTAGCAGGGAACTTCAATGTGTTCAGATACAAAATATTTGTATTGAACAATACCGACTGCACGGTTTCTAATACCCACCCGAGCAACATTCCTATAGCTTTTCACTTGCAATGTCCTGCAATATCTGTACAATGGACGTCGCTGTGTTTTGGATAAATTCCACAATGTAATGCGGGAGCATTTGATGTCGTGACATTGCATCATCCAGTAGACCCAGTTATAACTTTGTTAGCTTTTAGCTCGCTAGGCGTGAAATTAAAATGGACGCGGAAAATGCTGAGTGCCGGAAACAGTAGGCGGGCAGTACAGCGGATCAGAGCACTAGGGAGCAAGATAGTTAGTTCTCCACCGGCAGCGGTAAGTAATAGTATTAAGTTAATAATAATAAAGCAATGAAATTTGAATGGGATTATAGAGGGGAACTGACAGCTATAACAGACAGACAGACAGACAGACAGACAGACAATTGACCATTTGCAGACCGCGGCCATGTGGCCATCAGAGTTTGGAAGCACTCGTTTTCAGTAAAGCAATGCCTCTTGCATTATGTGCTAATTCAAAACAGGTGGTACGCATGGGCCGTTGAGTGATATCTAACGAGCACTTCCAAACTCCAGCACTTAGAAAAGTAGCTCATAACATGTCTACAGTGGATTTTTATGAAACAAACACTTTGAGGATAGAAAGAGAATAATTCCAGCTTTCCGTACAGCTGCAATGTTGGTGAGTTTGATGTTGTGTAATCCAATCAGATAGGACTTTTCTGTTTGGATGAATGGGTTTGCCAATGGGACGTTGCACCTTGCCATTAACTTATATGGTAACTTATATGGCCGCAGTCTGCATATGGAGAATAACAGGCAGGCAGGCAGTAACAGACAGACATATAGACAGAAAGACAGTGACAGACAGACAGACAGACCTGACATCGGGGTAAAGCCTCCAGGTAACATGACGCCGGTGGTCGGGGGCGGGGTTGTTTTCAGCAGCGTCCCGTTGGTTGCCGAGGAGGAGGCGGGGTTAGAGGACGAGCAGGGGGCGTGGTTAGAGGCAGAGGGGACGGGGCCGAGGCTGTTGGAGGTGGCGTGCGGTGCGTTGACGAACGTCGACTTGCTGTTCGACTTGCTGTTCGACTTGCTGTTGGACTTCTGACGGAGAAAACACGTGTGCAAATATTTGATCATCGTTTCACAGCAAACGATTTTATCCCATTAAAAAAGGACCACGTTTCAACCTATCTTCAAATAATTGGTCCTTACTAATGTTCATGATAAAATGAACCACCATTTGTTTCTACTCGGTCTGTGTGTCTCAGAGGGCTGTGGACAGTTCAGAAACCCGTCCACCAGTGACATCATCGATGGGGCATCCAAGCTAATAGAAACTGCAGGCTTTCTATTCCTGAAAAGTTGCAATGCGATAATGGAAGCCATCGTTCTCACGATTAAGAAAATCTAAATATGCACGCACACACACACACACACACAGATAATGTTATTATCTCGTTTAAAAAACCTGCCTAACAATGATGTCACTGGTGGACGGGTTTCTGAACTGCCCACAGCTCTCCTATGAGACACAAATGGTGGTATTTTATCATTAGTGAGGACCGAGTTGAAAAGTTGTGGAGTGGTCCTTTAAGACCTGAGACCAGATTCTACAAATGTATTCTAAATCCTGACAGTCCCTGAAACAACATATTTTCAGATGGGGGTCCACGGCCAATTACATAATTATACATTTTGGGGTCCTTGACATGAAATAGATTGAGAACCACTGATATAGAAACGTAAGGTTTTTAAGACAACTGTCATGATTTAGAAGACATTTGTAGAATCTGGTCTTGGGTCTCAATGGGTTAATGTGGTAAAGTTAAGGAACACCCCCCTTGCCCGGGTCGGGCGACCCGTCCTGGTCTGGCTGTTTTACACCTTCAGGACGGGAACCCCTTTTGGGGGTTCTTGTTGCTATGTACAGTATATATATATATAGCAATATAACATTTTCTGAAAGTTTTTGAATAAAACATAGGTCTGTTTTTTAGAATCTGCCTTAGTCAGGGCCTGACGTCGAAATAAAAAAAAACATTCGCTCTGAAAGAATATATTCAAAGATTTGTGCCGCATTTTCACGATTTAAAAAAAAATATCAGACCTACAAGCTCGTAGCGCGCCACTCGGTGGCGCGCTATGAGCTTGTAGATCTGCTATTTTTCAATAGCTAAAGTAGAACATAATGCTTAAAACACCAAAGGGGGTTCCCGCCCCAAAATGGGTTATTTAAAGGGTTAATGTGTTAAGTCAAGGAACACCCACCTTGCCCGGGTCGGGCAACCCGTCCTGGTCCGTCACCTGGTAGGTGAGGTCAGTCTCTTCGAAGCCCGTAGCGCTCATCCTCTTGTCGCTGGTCGGGTCGCAATGAGGCGGAGAGTCTGGAGAGTTCAGACACGTCTGGATAAGAGCCTTACCTGGAAGGGAAAAAAACACACACACACCTGGATCAGAGCTTTTCCTGGGGACAAAACACATCTGCATGAGGGCCTTACGAAACACATCTGCATGAGGGCCTTACGAAACTCCCCAAACTCCCCCGTCAGGTGAGAAGAAGCGGCCTGCTCACTCCTCATGCACTGAAGGAACCATGATCTTCGGGGTGAAAAAAGCTACGTGCTTCGGACATAGGCTCTCTCTCTACCTACCCATCTCCCTCCCTACCTATCTTTATCACCACTATTCTTCTCTCTATTTCTCTCCCGACACGGTCGAGGAAGATGGCCTGGTTAAGTAATCAAATGGCAGGTGTGCGGTTGCCAGGGCAATCAATTGGCTGAGGCAGAGGCTGGGAATTCTACAAGTGAGGGAGGGGACTTATGCTCATTTGGTCCACTGACCAGAGCCTGACCAGAGCCTTTTGTGGTGTTTCTGGACAACGGTGTATCCCACCGTCTCCAAGGCCAGGCACTGCACTCCCTGTGGTGTGTGTCAGATTTGAAGCCGGTGGGGCGAACAGTTCTCGAGTTACTTGGATTACAGACTTACAGACACACAGACACAGACACAGACACAGACACACTCACACACGGTGCATGTATTGTTGAACCCGTCTCACTCTCTACCTACCTGTCTGACTGGTGATCATGGGCTGCAGCTTCTTGGTGGCGAACGTGTACACGTGGCCTGTCTCACTCGCCACCAGCAGCAAGACCTGAGTTCCTGTTAGCGTGGACAGCTCATAGGCCTGGGGAGACAGACAGACAGACAACCTGATTAACATTTTTTTCCAGTGAGTCTATGGGGGGCACGGTGGCACAGTCGGTTCGGTAGTGCTGTTGCCTCACAGCTAGAAGGTCCTGGGTTCGATTCCCGCTCGGGACGCTGTGGGTGCTGGGGGCATGTCCTCTCCTCCGCGTCATCAGTGCCCATACCTGAGGTGGGGTTGGCGAAAGGGCCTTTATGTGTGGAGTTTGCATGTTCTCCCCGTGTCCCCTAGGGTAGGTACCCTCACATGTTCTCCCCGTGTCCCCTAGGGTAGGTACCCTCACATGTTCTCCCCGTGTCCCCTAGGGTAGGTACCCTCACAAAAAACATGCAGTAATCCTGGTCTCTAAACTACCTCCCCTGCCCCTGGCCAGCTGGGCTGCCTGATGGAGGGGAAAGGAACTGGTAGGAATAACGTGGTCCTTCCATGCGCTACGTCTGGCCGGGTAAACTCCCCTCTGTCAGGAAAAAAGCAGCAGCTTGGACTCCTCATGCATAAAGCATGAGTTCAGTCCGCTATATTATAATAATAATAATAATAATAACTACCTTCTTCATCATGCCAGTCTATAATAATAATAATAATAATAATAACTACCTTCTTCATCATGCCAGTCTATAATAATAATAATAATAATAATAATAATAATAACTACCTTCTTCATCATGCCAGTCTATAATAATAATAATAATAACTACCTTCTTCATCATGCCAGTCTATAATAATAATAATAATAATAATAACTACCTTCTTCATCATGCCAGTCTATAATAATAATAATAATAATAATAATAACTACCTTCTTCATCATGCCAATCCTGCGTTTACTAAACATGGAGTATCGTCGCTGCTTGTTGTCGATGTACTCCATGTTGATCTTGATCCGTCCGCGGGTCTTCTTCCCCGGCTTGGTCCCACGGGGCGGAGCCCCGGAGGAGGAGGAGCCTCCGGGGGCGTCGTCCTCCATCTAGAAATTTAAAGAAACAAAGGTAACTTATAACCACGTAATACATTAAAACCTGAGGATGGTTTTAAAAATGTGTACATAACATGACAGTTTTCTGAAACCTACCTACAGTATGTATCAGTGGTTCTCAAACTATTTCATGTCAAGGAGGACCCCAAATATTATGTGTATTTGGCTACCAGACCCCCATCTGGAAATACTTTTTTTTCTTAATCATAAATTAAGTAAAATAAGTTTAATGGGTTAAGACAAATCGTTGTATTCATATAAAAAAATAAATGTTGTTGGAATGGAGAATCCAAGCTAATAGAAACTGTCAGGTTTTCTATTCCCGAAAAGTTACCATGCATAATGCCCACAGCCTTACCACCATAATGCCCACAGCCTTAGCCCCATGCCCACCTTATAATGCCCACAGCCTTACCACCATAATGCCCACAGCCTTACCACCATAATGCCCACAGCCTTAGCCCCATGCCCACCTTATAATGCCCACAGCCTTACCACCATAATGCCCACAGCCTTACCACCATAATGCCCACAGCCTTACCACCATAATGCCCACAGCCTTAGCACCATAATGCCCACAGCCTTAGCCCCATGCCCACCTTATAATGCCCACAGCCTTACCATAATGCCCACAGCCTTACCATAATGCCCACAGCCTTACCACCATAATGCCCACAGCCTTAGCCCCATGCCCACCTTATAATGCCCACAGCCTTACCACCATAATGCCCACAGCCTTACCACCATAATGCCCACAGCCTTACCACCATAATGCCCACAGCCTTAGCCCCATGCCCACCTTATAATGCCCACAGCCTTACCACCATAATGCCCACAGCCTTACCACCATAATGCCCACAGCCTTAGCCCCATGCCCACCTTATAATGCCCACAGCCTTACCACCATAATGCCCACAGCCTTAGCCCCATGCCCACCTTATAATGCCCACAGCCTTACCACCATAATGCTCATAGCCTTAGCCCCATGCCCACCTTATAATGCCCACAGCCTTACCACCATAATGCCCACAGCCTTACCACCATAATGCCCACAGCCTTACCACCATGTTGCTCACAGCCTTAGCCCCATGCCCACCTTATAATGCCCACAGCCTTAGCCCCATGCCCACCTTATCATGCTCACAGCCTTAGCCCCATGCCCACCATATAATGCCCACAGCCTTAGCCCCATGCCCACCTTATAATGCCCACAGCCTTAGCCCCATGCCCACCTTATAATGCCCACAGCCTTAGCCCCATGCCCACCTTATAATGCCCACAGCCTTAGCCCCATGGCCACCTTATCATGCCCACAGCCTTAGCCCCATGCCCACCTTATCATGCCCACAACCTTAGCCCCATGCACACCTTATCATGCTCACAGCCTTAGCCCCATGCACACCTTATCATGCTCACAGCCTTAGCCCCATGCACACCTTATCATGCTCACAGCCTTAGCCCCATGCACACCTTATCATGCTCACAGCCTTAGCCCCATGCCCACCTTATCATGCTCACAGCCGTAGCCCCATGCCCACCTTATAATGCTCACAGCCTTAGCCCCATGCCCACCTTATAATGCCCACAGCCTTAGCCCCATGCCCACCTTATCATGCTCACAGCCTTAGCCCCATGCCCACCATATAATGGCTATACACAATGTAATGCCATGCCCACAGTGGCAGTCTTAACTCCATGCCCACATACAGTGACAGTCTCCCCCAGAAGCGTAGCCTCCATTGGGCCACTTGGGCACAGGCCCAGTCTAGCTTCTGAAATTGTGTGGCGAAAATACTAGAAAAAGTGTTTGTGATGGATAGTGTATACCGATTAGCTTGATGTATGGATAAAATCTGTATGATTTTCGCCAAACCCAGTAAAATAAATGGGTTTGGCAAAAATCGGTCTCATGGTGATGCCGCAAGTTTTTTTTTTCCTTTGACTCTAGGGAGTGTGTATACAAAGTTGTACACAGATCTGTGCAGTTATAGGTAAAAACAGGAATTATATAGCACAAAAAAAAGAGTGGCATTTCGTCCTCGGCCTTGTGGAAATGTGCGTGTATAATTTCACGGAAATCACACGCTGTGTTCATGATTTGTGGCATTTTGTACGAAACGGACCAATCATGCATTGCAAGCTTTGGAAGCCAATCTTAGCCAATAGGGATGGAATATGGGAAGTAGACCAGATCCGTGTTGATCACATGACTACAGAGATAAGTGTATACAGAGGTGTGTGATGTACGGATAAAAGCTAGCCTGTCTGAATTTTCATTTCGTTTCACTTCGCCAGAACATATTTTCTTAATGGGCGTGGCTAGAGATTCAGGGCTGGGGCCAGGCTAGATAAAAGCTGTACGAGTGAGGGGCGCTAATATATTAAAGTCTAACTCATGTTGATTAGGTGATGTAATGGTGATGTAAAACAAACGGTGTAAACAAACATTAAACGCCATTAACAATAAAGAGACAATATGACGTAAATGACATATGACGTAAATTGTCCCTTCATTGTCAATGGCGTTTACAAAACAAACATTGAACTAAAGACAAACATTAAACCTGTGTATAGGAGGGCCCCTCAAAACTCGGCCTCATGGTGGCGCTATAAGAGGACGGAATCCACCATACTGCAAAACAGAGGCTACTCTCTTCCCCATGTCTTTGATTGATTGATTGAAGTATTTATTAACAGTTTGCAGAACTACAGTACATTTCAAGCACAACTCTATAGAAAAACTGTTAACTGTGAGTGGACGACACCATAAAGCATTACACTTGTTTACAAGAGGGTCCACCTAGTTCCTTCGGCCTGGTGGAGACAACAACAAAAGATAGCCTACATTGGCAGTAACCACCAGACTTTCTAGTGACATTGGCAGCCCAGCCCCAGCCGTCCAAAATCACACCAGCCACAGCAAGCCGCTTCTGTTGTTAGCAACTAGGAAAGACCGGTTTCACCTATCTCCCCCTCCCCTCCCCAGCCTTTTCACCTCCTTTATGATGAATTCCTGTTCTTTGGCTTTACAGAAGTGTCAATTTGTACGTCTCTAAATGTTTTGATGAATTGAACAAGGTGGGCCCATCTTGTAAACAAGTGTATCATGGTTTATTGGTTCGTCCACTCACAGTTAACAGTCTTTGTATTGAGTTGTGCTTGAAATGTACTGTAATTCTGCAAACTGTTAATAAATATTTCAATCAATCAATCAATCAAAAAACCGGTCTTTCCGAGTTGCTAAAAACAACAAAGGCGGCTTGCTGTGGCGGGTGTGATTTTGGACACATTGGCTACAACAGAAATGTGTAAATATTTAAATCAATCAATCAATAAACTATATCTCCCCTCCCCAACCCCCATAATCGATCGCGATGCTAATTTGCCCAGTCAACAAACATTTTAATCCACGCTACGCCATGCCCACAGTGCCAGTCTTATATCTCCATCACATCATGCCCACCAAGTAATGCCCACCACAGTGCCAGTCGTATAGTCTTACCCCCATCATGCCCACGGCCGTCTCCAGTCTCTCCCTCTTCACTCCTCTCCTCCTCTGCACCGCGGCCACAGGGCCGCCCTGGTCCTCCTCCTCATCCTCGGACTCGGAGTCCTGCTCGGATCCGCTGTAGGTCACCTCTATGTCGGCCGGCGAGCCGCTGAAGTCCCGCTGCTGGTGGTGGTGGTGGTCCTCCTCCCCCGCCGGGCCGCTGGCCGCAGCCTGGCCGCTCATCCCTAACCCGAACCCGGGGAGGAGGAGGCAGGCTGTCCCGGTGGACCGTCCAAAACCAAATAAAAAGTCTCCTTATCGATTAACTCACCGAGGACTGATCATCAGCTATTGATCATTGATTGGATAATTCATGAATTAGCAATAGCAACAAGACGCACTGTGACCGTGTGTGCGTGTGTGTGTGCGCGCGCGTGCACAGACACTCTAAGGTCTAAAGTCCCTGTTGTTGGAATAAAGTTTTTGAAGCAGCCAAGCTAATAGCCCGTTAGCCGCTAGATGCTAACTACTAAACACACACACACTGCTGATCGACTGATCGATGGTCATTGATTGATTAATTGAAATCAAAGTGATCAGGTAATAAACGCGCGTTGTTCATTAAACGTCCCTCCGGTAGCAGCACGTCGTTGAAGCGTGTGTGTGAGAAAGGGAAAGTACGGTGGTGAAATTGTGTGTGTGTGTGTGGGGGGGGGGGGGGGGGGGGGGGGGTGTTTGTGACACGCGTACGCACGCACACTGCATCGGTGCATTATTTTTGCCTTGGCTCATGTTTTGTAAGGCATACTATTACAATATTAAGATCCTCTTTTTAATTCACTGGTTGCCAAATATTTTCATAATACTAATAATATTAAAGCTTTATTTCTATATAGCACCTTTCAAAACAACGTTACAAAGTGCTTTACAAAAGGAAACAGCAAAAGTAAACAGCACACAAAGCCAGGCAATCAATTCCGTACAGAATAGTAGAAACAGGAAGCTAAGGCAGAGTAAACAATCAATAGAACACAATCATGAGAAATTAGGATTAAAAGCTAGTCTATAAAAATAGAGATAATTAAAATGTGGAACCGACTCAGCGAGCCTGATTTCCAGGGGCAGAGCATTCCATAGGGTGGGGGCCCTAAAGGAAAAGGCCATGCGACCAGTCGAGTTCAGGGCAGAGGCGTATCTACAATAAGGCGAGGGCAGGTGTCCGCCTGTCCAAATCCATACAATGAGAAAAAAAGAGGACAAAAACAAGACCTGAGAACTAGTAATGGACAGCTGATTGGCCGTTGCGGTAGAGCGCGACCCTCATCCATCACCCATTGGAATGTAAATGCAAGCCTTTCAACCTTTGTATCCCACTCGTCTGGCAGGTATATCTCTTTGAAAACATTTAGTGCTACGATTGTGCGCGGGGAGACGACAATTAACACATGATCTTGCCTGCCCAAAACGTAATTCCTGGATACGCCACTGGTTCAGGGGCCCCTTTGGTAGGGCTAGGAGTGCTTTATTCTTCATATCAAGGAGGGACACCCAGAACCCACACAGGTGTGTGTGTGTGTGTGTGTGTGTGTTTGATTGATTGATTGAAGAATTTATTAACAGTTTGCAGAATTACAGTACATTTCAAGCACAAACTCAATACAAAAGCTGTTAACTGTGAGTGGACGACCCAATTAAGCATTACACTTGTTTCCAATAGGGTCCACCATGTTCAAATCATCAAAACATTTAGAGACGTACAAATAGACACTTCTATAGACAGAACAGGAATTCATCATAAAAGGAGGTAAAAAGGGTAAAAAGGGGAAAGAAACATATACAGTGAGGGGAAAAAAGGGGGTGGGCGGTGGGGGGAAAGGGGGTGGGCGGTGGGGGGATGTGTGTGTGTGTGTGTGTGTGTGTGTGTGTGTGTGTGTGTGTGTGCGCGCGCGCGTGCGTGTTTTATTTGTTTGGGGGGGAAAGTCCATTTAAACATTGAGACATGTTGAAACGTGCCTGGACATTGATTGATTGAAGTGAACCATATATTTGAAGGTGTTGAAATGTGCCTGATTGTCACACACAGACACAAATAAATACCCCATGTCTATATGTCCTTATATGGACAGCGATCCAGTTCAGTGACTGGCAGGCAGTCAGGCATCACCCAACCCAACACCCACCATTGTTCAAATGCCCTAATAGTGAATAGTCCCATATAATAGTTGTCTTTCTGTTGTAAAGCGCTCTCATTGTCTCTTTTCCTATTAAAATAACATGAGCAATACCCCTGACCCCTATAGGCTACACCAAGTCGGCCATAACACCCATGAACAAAATTAGCATTTTATAACAAAACGTGAGAGGCCAGAGCGGTTTATAACAAAATGAGGCAATATTGTATGTATATCATATATATGTATGATATACTTTTATACTGATATATATATATATACACACACACACACACACACACACACACACACACACACACACACACACACACACACACACACACACACACACACACACACACACACACACACACACACACACACACCGTACATACCTTTTCCACACAGACACACACAGCTGCTACAATGCATTTGTAACCAGAACAAAATATTTGCTCTCATATACACAAGATGGCTAGTTTTATATATTTAACAAATATATTTTTAATATTAATATATTGTATTTCCTGACCTGTCACCTACCATCATGCTATTATGCCCGTGGATATAAAGAGTGAACTTAACAATGATAAATTAATAATACCTTTTAAATAATCACCAACATGAATTATGTTTGTTATTTACAGCTAGGTAGAGTAGTGGGGCGAGATGGAAAAGGGGCGACCGTACCTGTTACCGGCCCAGGCCCAGGGGCCCCTGAGCTAGGGGGGCCCCTGAGCTTGAGCCTCTTCGCGGTCACACGGACACTCAAGCTCAGGGGCCCCCCTAGCTCAGGCCCCCCAAAAAAGGGAAACAGTGAATAACAGTGACACAATAACCCCAAAAGTCCTAAACCATCATGACTGCAAGTGTGTGTGTGTGTGTGTGTGTGTGTGTGTTTTTAACTCTTCCTTTCCTGCTGTAGGCAGCTGCACCTTCACCATAAGAAAGAAAGAAAGAAAGAAAGAAAGAAAGAAAGAAAGAATGAATGAATTCTGGCTTTTATTTAGTGGGTCCACGTGTCAAGACTCCTTTGCACCAGCAGAGGGCAGTCCAACACAATCCTAATGTCAGCCTGTTCACTCATTTAAATCTTTCAAGTCAAGTGAAGTGACAGATCATAGACACACTTTCATACAGTTTCATAAAACTAAAGTATGATCTAATTAAGCAGCATTTGATAAAATAAAATATAAACTTGTTGTAGCCTATGTTTATTTAGCAGACTCTTGTCAGCAGCGGCATGTGGACTTCATGTCTGCTATACACTTATACCATAATAGGTTCTAAAACATATTTAAATTTTCAAGTACCGTATGACCACAACTCTGAGACTGTACAAATGGAACCAAATTAATGGGGTCTATTTGGTTCCATTTGTACAATCTCAGAGTTGCAGACCTGGTCTAGTTGGAATTGGAACCCGCTCAAGTAAGCCATCCAGAGGGTCCCTGACTGTATTTCACTTTGAAAACCACTACACCAATATGTACGCAATACTGTCTGTATGTATAATTATGATTGAAGCTGTGTTCAAAATTAGGTCTATACAGTAGAGCGCACAAGTTCTTTAAAAGTTATATACCTTGAATGAGTCGAAATCAATGTGGAAGGAGTAGGTAAGAAGGTGGCGAACTTAAAAGAGGGTCCAAGGTAGCTCTGTGGAAGTAGAAAAATCCTTTATTTCATGATGAATAAAAACAACAAGGGTTAAAAAACGACCAACAGCCTTCATCAGGGTCAACTGATAGTTGACCCTGATGAAGGCCGGAACGTGCTGGTCGTTTTTTAACCCTTGTTGTTTTTATTCATCATGAAATAAAGGATTTTTCTACTTCCACAGAGCTACCTTGGACCCTCTTTTAAGTTCGCCACCGTCTTACCTACTCCTTCCACATTGATTTCGACTCATTCAAGGTATAGAACTTTTAAAGGACCACTTCACCACTTTTCAACTTATCTTCATATACTAGGTCCTCACTAATAATCATGATAAAATGGCACGATTTTGTTCTACTCAGTCTGTGTCTCATAGGAGGGATGTGGGCAGTTTAGAAACCGTCTTCCAGTGACATCATCATTAGGCAGATTATTTTTTAAACAAGATTATTTTACAAAAATGTTTAGATTTTCATCATTGTGAGAACGATGGCTTCCATTTTCGCATTGCAACTTTTCAGGACTAGAAAGCCTGCAGTTTTTATTAGCTTGTATTCCCCATCGATGATGTCACTGGAAGACGGTTTCTGAACTGCCCACAGCCCTCCTATGAGACACAGACCGAGTAGAAAAAAAATTGCGCCATTTTTTATGAGTGAGGACAAATTATTGGTTGCAAATTATTGGTTGCAAATTATTTCACACCCCGGACATCACCTTTTCGAGACCCTTCCACACACACACACCTCTCTCTATACGCTGACTGGACCATAACGTTCAGAAGGTGGTGTGCTAGTTTAATATAATGTTATTAATATACATGCAGACTGTACACGTACGTACTCATGAACCCTGTAGTAAAAGCCCACCCTAACGTTTGGCTTGGGAGACAGACAGGGTTGCAAAAGCTTAAGCACAATGTATACAGGCTGTAAAATGGCTGCATTGTTCACAGTAGTTATGGGGTAAATACAAGACATATTTTATAACATTCATGTAATGATAAAGCACACATGGAAGACTTGTAGTGTTGAAAACTTATATTATACCAAGCAAACAAAAAACATTATCAATATTCCCATAACCCTTTCCCGGGTATAAAAGGGTTTCTTTGAGTTCAGAAAAACTAAATAAAGACACTTTATAACAGTAAATAAGTAATCAAACTAACTAACTCAAATGTCTCTGCCTGGCACCTACCAAATATGTACTAAATATGTATTATTTAATATGTATTATTTTACCAAGCTTTTTTTAAAGTGAAATATCCCTTATATTGAACAATTATGAATAGATTGTATTGATCTAATAACCTAAGAGCTGAAGGGAATACAAAAAAATAAATAAAAGGAAATTCCATCATGTTGGATCGAAAATAAGATTTACATACATAAAAGATAAAACAATCTATTCACAAGAAACCAATAGTTTATTTTATTCAGTCATGTTTGTCAGATTATGTAATTCCTCAGCTTTAGAATCTTTGTCATTACCATCCTAGTTAACACTCCCATCGCTAAGGACGAAGTTCTTTGTCCTTTCTATTAGTAACGCCCGACGCCCAGGACGAAGTCTTGTCCAAAAGACAAAGTTTATTGATATGAGAACGGATCGCATGGCTCCATATCCTAGGAGCGCCTGTTGGGCAATCCTCGGTGACGCGCAAGAGTGAGACGTCATCGGAAAACTCCCTCCCCTGTTTAGCTGATGAAAACGAAAATCTTAAAACGTTCATAACTCGCGATCTAAATCATCCCGTCTAATTATGAAAAAATATCCTGTGTTAGACGGCGCTCCGCGGTCCAGCCGCTAGTCGCGATAGATTTAGTCTTGTCTCCCGTTGTTGTCGATCGACTCTAGAGTGGTGTGGCTATTGTTAGCTGCTACACACACATCAACAACTTCCGCCCGGAAAAGGGGTCCGTGTTTATAAATCGAATGGGCGCATGAATGTAATGGATTAAATAACTCTGAGCGATTAAAGTGTTAAGAACTAGGGGTGCACGATTATGAAATTATGACCGATTTCCGATTATTTGCAGGGTCTGTTTTCACAACTGAATGACTGAATGAGATGAGTACACAAATACATTTTCATTTTTTTTGCTGGTGAAAACCGATTAAATCTGTATTATTTTGTGAACATTCCGATACCGATATGGCATTTTTATGGCCAATATGGCCAATTCCGATTATGCTACTGATTAATTGTGCATCCCTATTAAGAACCAATGATCATATCATGTCTCCGTGTGTGACTAACTTAAATTAAAGGCTTTCCCCCCTGGTATGAGTCCTCATGTGTGTTTTTACAGTAGCTTTCTCAGCAAAGCCTTTACCACATACTGTACACGAATAGGGCTTTTCGCCTGTATGAGTCCTCATGTGTATTTTTAGACTACCCGTCTGAGTAAAGCCTGTACCACAAACAGAACAAGAAAATGGCTTTTCACCTGTATGAGTCCTAATGTGTTTTTCTACAGCACCTTTCTCAGCAAAGCCTTTACCACATACTGTACATGAATAGGGTTTTTCGCCTGTATGAGTCCTCATGTGTATTTTTAGACTACCCGTCTGAGTAAAGCCTGTACCACAAACAGAACAAGAAAATGGCTTTTCGCCTGTATGAGTCCTAATGTGTTTTTTTAGATTACTTCTGGTAACAAAGCCTTTACCACAAACTGTACAAGAAAAGGGCTTTTCGCCTGTATGAGTCATCATGTGATTTTTCAGATCACTTGTGTTAACAATGCCTTTACCACAAACTGTACAAGAAAAGGGCCTTTCGCCTGTATGAGTTCTCATGTGCTTTTTTAGCTCACACTCTCTCACACAGCCTTTACCACATACTGTACAAGAAAAGGGCTTTTCGCCTGTATGGGTCATCATGTGTGTTTTTAGATTACCTCTGGTAACAAAGCCTTTACCACAAACTGTACACAAAAGGGGCCTTTCGCCTGTATGAGTCATCATGTGTATTTTTAGATCACCCTTGTGAACACAGCCTTTACCACATACTGTACAAGAAAGGGGCTTTTCGCCTGTATGAGATATCATGTGTGTTTTTAGACTACTTGTATTAACAAAGCCTTTACCACAAACTGTGCAAGTATAGGGTTTTTCGCCTGTATGAGTCATCATGTGTGTTTTTAGACCACTTGTATTAGCAAAGCCTTTACCACAAACTGTGCAAGTACAGGGCTTTTCACCTGTATGAGTCCTCATGTGTGTTTTTAGATGACTTGTATTAACAAAGCCTTTACCACATACTGTGCAAGTATAGGGTTTTTCGCCTGTATGAGTCATCATGTGTGTTTTTAGACCACTTGTATTAGCAAAGCCTTTACCACAAACTGTGCAAGTACAGGGCTTTTCACCTGTATGAGTCCTCATGTGTGTTTTTAGATGACTTGTATTAACAAAGCCTTTACCACATACTGTGCAAGTATAGGGTTTTTCGCCTGTATGAGTCATCATGTGTGTTTTTAGACCACTTGTATTAGCAAAGCCTTTACCACAAACTGTGCAAGTATAGGGTTTTTCACCTGTATGAGTCCTCATGTGTGTTTTTACAGTAGCTTTCTCAGCAAAGCCTTTACCACAAACTGTGCAAGTATAGGGCTTTTCGCCTGTATGAGATATCATGTGTGTTTTTAGACAACTCATCTGAGTAAAGCTTGAACAACAAATAGTACAAGAAAAGGGCCTTTCGCCTGTATGAGTCCTCACGTGTATTTTTACAGTACCTTTCTCAGCAAAGCCTTTACCACATACTGTACACGAATAGGGCTTTTCGCCTGTATGAGATATCATGTGTGTTTTTAGACAACTTGTATTAACAAAGCCTTTACCACAAACTGTGCAAGTATATGGCTTTTCACCTGTATGAGTCATCATGTGTGTTTTTAGACCACTTGTATAAGCAAAGCCTTTACCACAAACTGTGCAAGTATAGGGTTTTTCACCTGTATGAGATATCATGTGTTTTTTTTAGACAACCTGTATTAACAAAGACTTTACCACAAACTGTGCAAGTATAGGGTTTTTCACCTGTATGAGTCATCATGTGTATTTTTAGATTTCCCTTGCGTTTAAACATTTTGCCACACTCCGTACAACTACAACTTTTCTTCCCTGTATGACTCCTCATGGAGTCAGGTTGTTTGGATGATTTCAGGTCCTGGGACAGCTTGGCTCCTCCCACATGTTGTGTGTTTTGTGATTTCAGTGTGTTTAAATCTGACTGATCACCCCTAGTTTCCTCCCACTCATCACTGTCTTCAGTGTCAGATTCAGAACAGTGTGAAGAGAGGAGCTGGTCATCACTAGTTGGTTGTGATCGTACCCAGTACTCTACATAAGCTTGTGTTTTCATGTGCTCAGTTGAGGTAGCGGCTACAGGCTCTGTTTCTCCATTTTCATCATCATCATCTTCACTCTTCATTGCTAGTAATGTCAACGTTGATCCACCAGCCTCCTCTGGTCTTTGAAGTAGCTCCTCCTGTTCCTCTTTAATGTGTGGAGGTTGTGGTTCCTCCTGGAGCAGACTGGAGCTCCTCTCCTCTTCAGGTGGAACCTCCTCTTTACACACAGGGACGTGCAGGAAGTCTAGGAAAACATGAATGACACAGGTGACACAAGCGCTGTCTCCGTTGTGCCTGGCCTACTTCCGGTCCAGGACTTGTCCCAGTTGGTGGTCCCCATTCTCAGTAGAAGTCTATGTAGGAAGTCCATGGGGCTAGTCTATTGGACTGGCCCCATGAAGTGAACGCAGTTTGCATAACTCTGTCTATATCTAAGGCTCTGGTTTACACCTGTCAAAAATACAAAGAGATTCTATACAAGTTTTGAAACTTGTACAAAGGGAGTCTACCAACGCGCCTCAAGCCTGGAACGGCTGGTCCGGTGCATCACAGGAACAAGAACAACAGATGCAGAAGGAGGAGAGGACACTGGAGCAGCACGGACATTTAAGACCTTTATTAGGAGCTAATATATACGAAAATGACTAACGTTTCGACCTTGCGGTCTTCATCAGAGTCATGAAACTTGTACCGTATACAGTATTAACAGATTACTCTTTGTCCACTCCGAATTGAAATGTGATGGTGTGCTGACTGCGCTCTGTGCTGTAAATCATGTGACCGTTGTTTGTTTACATTGCAGCGCTCTCAGCGCGAGACGAGCTGAACGAGAGGTGAAAGTTAGATCAGTGAGTCTTCTGCAGGAGGTTAGTTAATACTTAACCGCAAAGCTTCAGTTAATTCTAATTCTAAAGTTAATTCTAATTTGGTTGTAATACTTTTACAACCGAACCATCATCGGATTCATGATCCATTTAGAATCTAAATGGATCGCCGCATTGGACCTCTTCGCGGGCCGCAAAATGCCCACGGATCACCAGTTTGACACCCCTGATTTAGATCAACGCAGGGGTCCATGCATTGATGTTGTCACATTGTTAATGTTAAAATCGATAACCGGTTGATTATCATCGGTACCGACCCACTTTCACCAATAAAATAAATAAAGAGAGAGTGCTTGAAACTTACTGAGATCCAGGTTGACTTCAGGTTCCTGATTAATAGAAACAGTAGTGGCTGGAGAACTGGACCCCACACACTGATCTGGAATAAAGGAATATAACAAATACTTTAATAATAAGGATTTAGATGTAAAATGAATAAGGACTGAAAAGGACCACTTCACTTCACTTTTCAACCTATCTTCATATAATTGGTCCTTACTAATGTTCATGATAAAATACCACCATTTGTTTCTACTCGGTCTGTGTGTCTCAGAGGGCTGTGGACAGTTCAGAAACCCGTCCACCAGTGACATCATCGATGGGGAATCCAAGCTAATAGAAACTGCAGGCTTTCTATTCCTGAAAAGTTGCAATGCGCAAATGGAAGCCATTGTTCTCACGATAATAAAAACCTCAATATATATTTTTTTAATTCTTGTTTAAAAATAAATTTGCCTAGGGTTTCTGAACTGCCCACAGCCCTGCTTTGAGACACAGACCGAGTAGAAAAACATTGTGCTATTTAGCCTATTTTATCACATTAGTGAGGACCAATTATATGAAGATAGGTTGAAAAGTGGTCCTTTGATAAAAACCTTTTTTTGTGATATGGATAAGAACTTTAATAATACAGACTTTGTGACATAAATAACAACCTTAATTATAAGGACTTTGATGTGACATTAATAAAGCCTTAAATACTAATAACTTTGGTGTGATATGAAGGACTTTAATAATGTCATTTTTGTATTGACCTTTATTCAGGGAAGACCATTGAGACTGAGAGCATGCTCTCTTTTTCAAGGACGGCCTGAGTACAAATGTACAACATGATCACAGTACAGTACAAGTACAAAAATATAGATAAAAACAACACTATTTTGCATAATGTGAAATAAATGATGCTAATACACTGTTGGTTTACAGAAAACAGGTACAGTCATTATGTGATATATCAACAAGTAGTGCCTTAGCCCATTTAGGCCTGACGTCGAAATTAAAAGTATTTTTTTTAAATGTATTTTTTTCTGAAAAACCTCATGTTTCTGTATCAGTGGTTCTCAAACTATTTCATGTCAAGGACCCCCAGAAATGATATGTAATTGGCCGCCGACCCCCATCTGAAAATATTTTGTTCCAGGGACCCCCAGAAGCAAAGATTTGAGTTAAAAACGTTCCAAATTTGCAGCACATTTTCACGATTTTTCAAAAATAGCAGACCTACAAGCTCGTAGCGCGCCACTCGGTGGCACACACACACACACACCTTACCTAATTTACAAACGGCACAGCCATAGGGTCTCTCTAATCTTATGCAATACAAAAAAAGGGGGTCCCCGGAAGTTCCAGACCCACAGCCCGGTTACGGCGAGCCGCCCCATGTCCGAAACGGTAGAGAAATGAGAGTTACCATGTGGGGGTCTCTGGGGGTCACCCCGGAACATCCAGACCCCCAGAAATGCGCCCAGGGGGCCGGGCCGATTCCGGCGAGCAGCCCCGTGTCCGAAACGGTTGAGAAATGACAGTTACCGTGTGGGGGTCGCTCTACTGTACTGTACTGTCACTGTACTGGCACACCCGAAATCATCATATATACAGTTAATATGTGCGTGTGTGTGTGTGCGTGTTAGGTTGCACACAGGTGGTGAAAAACAACCATACTATTTTCGTGATCATACCCACCCAGCCACCCAGACAGGCATCCACCCAGCCACACACATAGCTCCGTAAGGGAGTGGTTGCACCACTCAAAAATACATCTACGAGAGTCTAAATCTTAGACATACATACCTGCAGTGTGTAGTAGATCAATGTCTTGTTTCTCCAGCAGAGTTCCTCCTAGTGTCTCCATCTCTCTCTGGAAGAGGTTGCAAAAGAACACTGCAGCAGCACTGAGGCGCTCCAACACAAACACTCTGACATGAAGCTTCAGCTGACACAAATCATCAACACCACTCTGTTGGTCCAAAACACACAATATCTCCTCTCCCACCGACGTCATGTGTTCGTTTATCTTCAGCCGTACAGACTCCATTTGACACGTTTTTACCTCCTTCATGAGACGTTGTTTTTAGCACCACTCAGTTTATTTCACACCACGAGGGAAAACAACCATAGAGCTAAAAGGCTAACAACCATAGAGTAATAAGCTAACAACCTCTATGCGTTTCAAGCATGCGCAGCAGCGACATACCAAAGCATAGGACCCTCCACTTCTCCAGGCCGTTTTCTTGCAAAGGCTCTGCCTTTTGACCCCTGGTGGAGGAGGTGTGTAACTGGACGCACGGATTGAATACTTTAGTATTCAGCATTCAGTTTGCGAAAAAACTGCTACTGCGAGGATATATTGTAAGTAACCAGGAAAAGCACTAAGACTTGTTTACATCAGGGTCCTCCATTTTCAATTAATCAGAATTTCCATTTTCAATTAATCAGATCAATTTTAAATAGCCTATAAAATAAAAATCTTAAATCAATGAAATGAAATCTATATTTACCCAGGGTATCTGGGCTAAGCTCAAGAACTTGTTTCCAGCCAGGCCCTGCTCATAGAACACATTTCATCGTAGTGGTTGATGCCTTGTTCAAGGGCATTTCAGCGGTGGTAATTTGAACGTGTCGGACGGCTGATTCGAACTGGGAACCTTCCGGTATCTAGACCGCGCCGCTATCCGTTCGGCCACCGCTGCCACCAATCATCTAAAGTGAACCAATATTCTAAAAGGAAACATACAGACAGACACAGACATGACAAATATACAATATCATCAACACATAAAACACTGTATAGCATATATTTTAAATGGGGAAAAATGATAAACATGGGTAAACAAAGATAATAGATAATTAGATATGTATTAGTTTGGTCAGCAGCTGCAATGTTGGTGAGATACATGTTGAGGGAAAGTGTATGGACATTTCTTTTTTAGAATAATGGATGAGAGCTCCAAAGGTAAGCAATGAGGTCAGGAAAAACAGGTTCCAGCACATTTTTATAGTATTAGTCATAGTATTTTAAATACAATTCCATTTAGTTTTAGTTACATTTTAGTCATCTGAAATGTTTTAGTTGACTAAATATCACAAGATTTTAGTCGATTTATACTTGGCATTGTGCTGAACATAGCCAATCTACAAGCCCACGGCGTGGCCCGGTGTGACGTGTTGTGGGCTTGTAGATTGGCTATTTTCAGAGTGAAACACAGACGCATTCAATTACTTGCCTTACTTCTTTCTACTGGATCTCTTACACAATAGTCCCCCATAGCATTTTAGTCTAGTTATTATTTGTTGGGAAAATTGGTTTGTATTTTTATTTAGTTTTTGTCAGTGAAAAGGGTAGTTGATGAACATTTTGTCAGTTTCAGTCGACAAAATAATTAAGCTGCACAGAAAGAAAGAAAGAAAGAAAGATCAGGAAAAGAAGGAAAGAAACGTCTGGCTTTGTTTTAGTGGGTCCACATGTTGTGACAGTTTTAAACCAGCAGAGAGCAGTCATAGACAATAAAATCGCCACCAATTCTAGATTGTTTAGGAACACATGTGTAGTTTAGTCCGTTCATATTTTGATAGCAGGTGTACTGTACGTGCATGTGTATGTACATTTCTGTAATGATAAAGCAATCATAGATAATGTATATGAGAATATATAGTGTTGAAACCTTTATTAAACCAAACAAACAAAAATATTTATTATCAATATTTATTTTCCCAGTTATAAAAAGGGTTTCTTTGAGTTTAGAAAAAATATATATACATTAAACTCTGTAGAATGTATATAAGAAATCAACCGTCTCTGGCATCTACCAAATATGAACTGATTTATAATATTTAACAATCCAAACAACATACATGTCAACACACAATGAACAGCTACATACAACCAGCACCCTGTCAGCACCATTATTGCATGAATATCAATGAACATAATAATTATTGATTGCACATTAATTAATATAATAATGAACATTACTTTTTTTTAATCCTGAAAAATGGTGCTCGTATTGTTTTACTAATAACCTAAGAACTGAAGGGAATAATACAAGATAATAAAAAAAACATTTTAAATTCCATCATGTTGAATAAAAAAATAAGATCCATACACAAGATAAAACAAAAATCTATAAAGAAACCAATAGTTTAATTTATTCAGTCACGTTTGTCAGGTTATGTGATTCCTCAGCTTTAGAATCTTTGTTATTGCCATCCTGGATTAGATTTAGGCTTTCCCCGACCCCCTGTAGTGTATGTGTCTGTATGTGTCTTTTTAGATCACTTGTGTCACGACAACCTTTACCACATACTGTACAGGAAAAGGGCTTTCCCGCTGAATGAGTCCTCATGTGTCTTTTTAGAGTACCCGTTTCGGCAAAGTTTTTACCACAGACTGCACAAGAAAGAGGCTTTTCGCCCGTATGAGTCCTCATGTGTCTCTTTAGATGACTTGTGTTAACACAGCCTCTACCACAAACTGTGCAGGCATAGGGCTTTTCACCTGTATGAGTCCTCAGGTGTATTTTTAGATTACCCATCTGAGTAAAGCCTGTACCACAAACAATACAAGAAAATGGCTTTTCGCCCGTATGAGTCATCATGTGTTTATTTAGATTTCCCTTTTGATTAAACATTTTGCCACACTCTGTACAGGTAAAACATTTATTCCCCGTGTGACTCTTCATGGAGTCAGTTTGTTTTGGTGATTGCAGGTCCTGGGACAGCATGTACTGTCCTCCCACGTTTTGTGTGTTTAAATCTGACTGATCTCTCCTAGTCTCCTTCCACTCATCGCAGTGTGAAGAGAGGAGCTGGTCATCACCAGTTTGTTGCGATCGTACCCAGTACTCCACATAAGCTTGTGTTTTCATGTGTTCAGTTGAGGTGCCGGCTACAGGCTCTGTCCCTCTGTTTTCATCATCATCAGCTTCACTTTTTACTGCTAGTAATGTCACCGTTGACCCACCAGCCTCTTCTGGTCTTTGAAGTAGCTCCTCTTGTTCCTCTTTAATCTGTGGAGGTTGTGGTTCCTCCTGGACCGGACTGGAGCTCCTCTCCTCTTCAGATGTAACCTCCTCTTTACACACAGTGACGTGGAGAAAGTCTAGGGAAAAAAATACAAAGAGACTCTATAAAAGGTTTGAATCTTGTACCTCAGTGCAGAGTAGTGCTGACTGGCTGGAAAGAATAAGAGACAAGAATCTGTTTTACTGTGTGCTTGCAGGTTGCCAAGTCTGTGCAGCCTTTTGTTCTCGAGTTAGGGTCAAATACATAATACATACAAACCGGAAGTGGTATTTTTTTTATTAAATTGGAGGTCTGTAGGACCACCCACCAAGTTTGAGTCCTGTAGCATGCTGGGAACCAGAGTTACGCTGTTTAAAGCCCAGCCAATGGGAAGACAGCAGGGGCGGGGCTTAATATGTTACAGCCTATCCTGTAAGACCACCCACAAAGTTTGAGATCTGTAGCATGAAGGGGATTGAAGTTATGACTGTTTAAAGCCCAGCCAGTAGGAATCAATGATGGACCCCCTGGAAATTCCTCAAGAACCCCTGGGAGGGAGTCCCCGGACCACACTTTGATAAGAGAGAGGAGAGGAGAGCTGAGAGGAGAGTTCATGGACAACAGATGTTTCAATGTTGTGAATCAAAGACGCTTCTACCATCCATCCATCTTCAACCGCTTATCGGTAGTCGGGCCGCGGGGGCAACAGCTCTACCAGAGAGCCCCAGACTTCCCTCTCCAGAGAGTCCAGAGCAATATTAGTAATTCATCCTGGGGGATCCCGAGATGGTCCCAGCAGATATTGGATATATAAACCCTCTAACGCATCCTTGGTCTGCCCCGGGGTCTCCCCCAAGCCCCCAGGGAGGCTGTCCAATGTTGAAGCACTCGGCCCTACTGGTTAGAGCGTGAACTGCAGGCGGACCAGTGGATTTATGACGAGGAAACCTAGTGCAGCTAGGCTTTAACATTGAGCACTCGTTTGCACTTCCGCATTTGCCAACCCAAATTTGGTTGGCAAATGCTCCAGTCGCTCCGGTTCGGCCTCTATCCTTTTATTACTCTATGGTCTCCCCCCAGCAGGACGTGCATCGAGGACCTCCCTAGGGAGACGCCTGAGAGGCATCCTAACCAGATGCCCGAACCACCTAAGCTGGCTCCTTTCCAAGCGAAGAAGCAGCAAGTCTACTCTGCGTCTCTCCCGTGTGACTGAACTTCTCACCCAATATTTTGACAGTATTTTGGCATACTTTGCACACTTTATTTTGGCATAGTTTAACAGTATGCCAGAGAGTAAAAACGTGCTCGGCCAAGACAAGTGTGCTTGTCAAAATACTGCCGTTATGCGTTACCACGGCGAGGTAATACGCAATAAACGACACCAAAAATCCCCATTGAAAGTCAATGGGGGGAGACAGGGGGGGAAAACAATCTGAAAACGCCACATACTTTGGAGCCACATAATATGAACTACAGCCCTTAAAGTGACAGGATTTCACTCTTTTCTCTTCCCCCTGGAGCCATCATCATCATCATTTTGGCAAAACAAATGGTTAGGAAACCAATTCTTAACTCGCTCTTACGCTTATAACCCAGTTTTTGATCGTACCAACGCCACAATCACACAGGTTGTACCTCAATGTCTCTGGCCACTCACAGCAGGAAAAACAAATGCATTTGACTTGTGCTTTTTCTGCTATAGTCGTTCTTTCGGACATGCGATGCATTGTGAGCCATTCAAAAGCATAAGGCTTTCATAGACAGTTTTGCCAGTCATGGTAGACCCTTTGATTCGCTACATTGAAACATCTGTTGCAAGGTCACATGACCTCCTCTCAGCTCTCCTCTCCTCAAAGCTTTCCTCTCCTCACCTCCCTGTTAACAAAGTGTGGTTCGGGGACCGCCAGGGGTCCTGGAGGGGTTTCCAGGGGGTCAATCATTGGTTCCTATTGGCTGGCCTTTAAAGGTTCAGGACACCCCTCCCCCCCTCGTCATTTATGTGATCAGAATTGAGAAATAAAGACACATGAAATGTAGGTGTGGTTATCCGTTGTTGTGAGGGGAGGTGCGCGTTGCTTTTAGTGGAGAAATGTCTGTTTCGACTTTCAACGAGAAGAGCCAGTATTGTAAAGACAGAAGCGAACGCGCCGCTCTGCTCTCTGGATTTCTCCGCTGCTCGCAGAGCCCTCCGCTTAGAGGAACGACACTCTCTACTCGCCTCGGAGCGGAAACCACGCCCCCGTAATACAAATCGATATGAAACAAACAAAATAAATATTAACCAGTAAGACGCCTGAGGGCGACCTCGCCCTAAAGGGCGCATCCGCCTGGGTGACAGCAAACGAGCTGGGCGAGCGCTGGCGCTTTGGAATGGGGGGTCAGATCAGCATATCCGCCTGGGTGACAGCAGACTGCTGGGCGAGCGCTGGCACTTTGGCATGGGGGGTCAGATCAACATATGGAATGAATTCTGTACTGGCCATATATGGAGCGTGTCTTGAGTGTAAAGGGTTGATGAGGTCAGATCAACATATGGAATGTCAGAACAGGTCAGCTCCATATATGGAGATCCTTTTGCCAACCCCACCCAGGGTATGGGCACTGATGAAGCGGAGGAGAAAACACGCCCCCCAGCAGCCCCAGTGTTGTGATTGGTCGAAAAATATCGTATCCAGGGGAAATACATCTGACGGATGTTTCCGGCCCGACACTTCCTTCGATGCACTCTCTACCTTAGGTTGTGACCAGGATTTTCTCTTCGCAGATGAGTAAGGCTGGGCTACTTTATGCTACAGTTGTCATGTTGCACACATGCCAAAAATTGCTGATGTTTGTGCTGCCCCCGTTGAAAACAATGTATTTCAAAGTTCCCCCCATGCATTATAATCTTGCATAGGACCACCTGAGTCCTAGAATTGGCACTGCCTGCTTGATTTAACAACGGCTTGATTTTGCCCCCTCAAAAATCTCAATTGACCCCTCAGTCATTTCATCCTGCAGCCGGCCCTGTACTCTATCATGGCTCTGGTGTGTTTAACACAGATACGTGCAGTGTATAGTTTGTTATTGTGTGTGTAACAGACATACCTGCAGTGTGTAGATCGATGTCTTGTTTCTCCAGCAGAGTTCCTAGTGTCTCCATCTCTCTCTGGAAAAGGTTGCACATGAACACCGCAGCCGCACGGAGGCGCTCCAACACAAACACTCTGACATGAAGCTTCAGCTGACACAAATCAACAACACCACTCTGTTCGTCCAAAACACACAATATCTCCTCTCCCACCGAGGTCATGTGTTCATTTATCTTCAGCCGCACAGACTCCATTTGACACGTTTTTACCTCCATGAGACGTTTTTCACCGAGATACTAGAAGTATGACTTATAATAATACCGTTATAATGTAGGGTTGTAAGGCTATGACCACGCTGACCAACACTACGATCATGCGTTATGTTATGACTTATGAATGCATATGGCACGCAATTAATACTTCCGGGGCAACGTGTTTCACACATGCGCATTACACACGATCCAAGTCAAACTGTTTGCATTCTTAAGTGTCTATCGCCCCCTGGTGGAAGAGGTGTGTAACTGAAGTTACCCATACTTGGCATATAACAGGCTACTTGGACTCGGGGTAGTACCATGCACTATGCACACATGTATTATGGTTAATGATTAACATCCTTATTTGATATTATTACATTAAACTTGAATAATATTCAATTCAAGGATTCATCAGAGCAGACTTCAATGGGCCTGGTCTATATATGGGGCGACTGTGGCTCAGGAGGTAGAGCAGGTCGTCCAATGATCCATATGGGTCGGCGGTTCGAATCCCGGCTCCTTCTGTCTACATGTCGAAGTGTCCTTGGGCAAGACACTGAACCCCAAATTGCTCCCGATGTGCTGGTTGGTACCTTGCGTGGCTTCCGCCGCAATCGGTGTATGAATGGGTGAATGTAATGCACAATCTATGTAAAGCGCCTTGGATAAAGGCGCTATATAAATGCACCATTTACCATTTTATAAGATTCGCTACACCACCAAGATACCCATGGACCTGTCAAAATACTTCTGTCAAGTCCACAGTCACAACTCACAACACAGAGTTCAACAACCACGTGCAAACCAGATTCACCTCAAACAAGGGATTAAATTAATTTCGATCCTATGCCACTGAAATGTGGAACGCCCTACCAACAGCCATTAAGACATGTGCATCCCTAGACTCCTTCAAGACCACTCTCTAAGGGCAACTACGGTGGACGGCTGCAATTCGAAATTGGCCCCCTTAAAAAAACAAAAAAACAAATCTGATGTTCAGATCAATCAATCAATCAATCAATCAACCAACACAATTTGGCTGGCAGTTAGTTCAGGCAGGCAGGCAGCTGAGGCAGGGGAAGGCAGACCGACAGACAGACAGACAGACAGACAGACAGACAGACAGACAGACAGACAGACAGACAATGTTACTTTTGCATAGTAGGCCTACTGTATATTTGTATACTGTTCAATCAATCAATCAATGCACGCACGCCCGCGCGCATGGTGCGACATTCTACGACACCATACCTCCGCTTTGCGACAGGTCGGTGTAAACAAAGAACGAACCTCTTTACGGGGAAAACAACAGACGTAATATGAGAGAAGCTTCGGCTCGCGGCAACAACAGAAGAAATACAGTCATGTAAACCAGTTTAATTAGCAAAATTAACTCTATTATTAAGTATCAGTGACGACAACTAGACTCCGACCATATCTGTAAGGAGTTTGAGACGCTACGGGTAGCCTGTCGGCGGCTAACTGGCTACAGGGAGGACGGTGGTGTTGTGAAGCCGGGAGCTGTGGCCTCCGACGCGGCCACAAACCCAGCGGCAGGTCGGTGGTGTTCTGCTGCTTCTCAGCTTCATCCATTTATTTATTTATCATTTAAAACAGTGCGTCTCAACCTATTCAGGCCATGACCCCTCAAATATAATCATATTTGAACTGTGGACCCCCCCATAATAACCACATTTGATCTGGGGATCCCCAGTTCAAATATGATTATTTTGGGAGGTCGACCTCCGAAAATAATCACATTTGAACTGGAGACCCCACACAATCATATTTGACGCGGGGACCCCCCATAATAATCATATTTGAACTGTAGACCCCCCAAAATAAACTGGGGGTCCCCAAAATAATCATATTTGAACTGGAGACTGATGAATTCCTGTTCTCTTTTTGAGTGTCTATTTGTACGTCTCTAAATGTTTTGATGATTTGAACAAGGTGGACCCTCTTGTAAACAAGTGTAATGCTATGTCTTTGTATTGATCAATCAATCAATGAAAGCATTATGGCTTGTTTCCATTGGCGTCCTTCATGCTCAATTCACCGATCTCACAACTTCTCGCACTGTGAGGCGATGTGAGCTCTCAGCTTGTAGATCAGCTATTTTCACAGTGTTTGCCTCTTTCTTATATTATGACAATTTGGCCAATGTTTGACCAGTTTTTGAGGGGTGCCAGCCTTTTTGATTGATTGATTGAAATATTTATTAACAGTTTGCAGAATTACAGTACATTTCAAGCACAAACTCAATACAAAGACTGTTAACTGTGAGTGGACGACCCAATTAAGCATTACACTTGTTTACAAGAGGGTCCACCATGTTCAATTCATCAAAACATTTAGAGACGTACAAATAGCCCCTCCTATATACAGGTTTAAAATCAAATCAAATCAAACTTTATTTATAGAGCACATTTACAAAGACCAGAGGTCAACCAAAGTGCTGCACATGAACATATAACAAGCATACAATCAACACAAATAGCATAGTAAAAACAACATCGAAGCAACACAAGTATTTAGACAGGTTAATTAGGTCAAACAACATTGAAAGCCAGGGAGAAGAGATGTGTTTTAAGCAAAGACTTAAAAGCCTCTAAGGAGTGGGCAGACTTAATATGTAGGGGCAAACAGTTCCAGAGTTTATAGCCTCTAAGGAGCGGGCAGACTTAATATGTAGGGGCAAACAGTTCCAGAGGTTATAGCCTCTAAGGAGCGGCCAGACTTAATATGTAGGGGCAAACAGTTCCAGAAGTTATAGCCTCTAAGGAGCGGGCAGACTTAATATGTAGGGGCAAACAGTTCCAGAGGTTATAGCCTCTAAGGAGTGGGCAGACTTAATATGTAGGGGCAAACAGTTCCAGAGTGTATAGCCTCTAAGGAGTGGGCAGACTTAATATGTAGGGGCAAACAGTTCCAGAGTGTATAGCCTCTAAGGAGCGGGCAGACTTAATATGTAGGGGCAAACAGTTCCAGAGGTTATAGCCTCTAAGGAGCGGGCAGACTTAATATGTAGGGGCAAACAGTTCCAGAGTTTATAGCCTCTAAGGAGCGGGCAGACTTAATATATAGGGGGGCAAACAGTTCCAGAGGTTATAGCCTCTAAGGAGCGGCCAGACTTAATATGTAGGGGCAAACAGTTCCAGAAGTTATAGCCTCTAAGGAGCGGGCAGACTTAATATGTAGGGGCAAACAGTTCCAGAGGTTATAGCCTCTAAGGAGTGGGCAGACTTAATATGTAGGGGCAAACAGTTCCAGAGTGTATAGCCTCTAAGGAGTGGGCAGACTTAATATGTAGGGGCAAACAGTTCCAGAGTTTATAGCCTCTAAGGAGCGGGCAGACTTAATATGTAGGGGCAAACAGTTCCAGAGGTTATAGCCTCTAAGGAGCGGCCAGACTTAATATGTAGGGGCAAACAGTTCCAGAGGTTATAGCCTCTAAGGAGTGGGCAGACTTAATATGTAGGGGCAAACAGTTCCAGAGGTTATAGCCTCTAAGGAGCGGCCAGACATAATATGTAGGGGCAAACAGTTCCAGAGGTTATAGCCTCTAAGGAGCGGGCAGACTTAATATGTAGGGGCAAACAGTTCCAGAGGTTATAGCCTCTAAGGAATGGGCAGACTTAATATGTAGGGGCAAACAGTTCCAGAGTTTATAGCCTCTAAGGAGTGGGCAGACTTAATATGTAGGGGCAAACAGTTCCAGAGGTTATAGCCTCTAAGGAGCGGGCAGACTTAATATGTAGGGGCAAACAGTTCCAGAGTTTGGGGCTGGCCACTGAAAAAGCACGGTCGCCTCTGGACCTGTAATTAGAATTTGGCACGGTCAGGAACCGCTGGTCAGCTGACCTCAGGGCCCTGGCTGGGGTCAGGAGCCGCTGGTCAGCTGACCTCAGGGCCCTGGCTGGGGAGTATGGGTCCATGAGGACCGATAAATACAGGGGGGCCAAACCATTTAGGGCTTTAAAAACAAATAATAAAATCTTAAAATCAATTCTGAATTTAACAGGTAGCCAGTGGAGTGAGGCAAGGATGGGAGTGATATGATCACGCCTCTTCGTACCAGTGAGGAGGCGAGCGGCGTCATTTTGCACAAGCTGCAGACGTCTGAGGGCAGACTGGTCCATGCATATATATATATATAGCGCATTACAATAATCAAGCCTTGAAAAAATAAAGGTGTGGATGAGTGGGATGACCCTCTCGAGGTCAGGTCGGGAAAGATAGCCCTTGATCCTGGACACGAGCCTAAGTTGATAAAAACTAGTTTTGACCACAGAGCTGATCTTTTAGTTCAATTTAGTTCTAAATTTAGATTTAGTTCAATGTTTGTTTTAAAAACGCCATTGACAATGAAGGGAAAATGTACGTCATCTTGTCCCTAAACACAAACATTAAATCCCATTAACAATAAAGAGAATTTAATGTTTGTTTTGACACCGTTTGTTTTACATCACCATTACATCACAAATCAACATGAATTAGACTTATATTAGCGCCCCTCACTTCACAGGGGTGTGATTTGTATTGTGTAGATTGGTGATGATTTCTTTCTTTCTTTCTTTCTTTCTTTCTTTCTTTCTAAAAGGGTATTGCAAGTTCTTAATGTGTCACTTCACCGCTGACTTAATTAACAGTTATTAAAAGTGTTAATAGTGATGGGCAGTAGCCAGCTACAAGTAGTGACGCTGCATACCGTAGGTTAGTAGCGTGATGGTATCGTCACTCCTTTTGAACCAAGTAACGTTTCCTGTAGTTTTGTCAACATTTGTCTCATTGTCAACTGTACTGTTCCCAAACAGCACACGTGCAAGTCAGTGCACTTTTCAACAGCTAACTAATAGATACAGTTGCCAGGCTATGTTTCACTGTAGGCAGAACATTAAATGAATAACATGGGGGTGGTGATACAGTAGGCCTACTCACAGCCAATCACAGCCGTATGTTTTTGGATGCCTAGTTGCCTACGCTACGTCTCTACATTGCTCCATTTCACCTATAAAAAACAAACAAACACGGACTCTCCTGTATTGACCGCGATGAAGCGAATGTCTGCACACACATTACTGCTGTGTGCAGGTCATGCGTGCGTGCGTGCAGTGTTCATATATTCGGATGGCTATAAGGACTAGTATATTCAATTCAATTGTATTAACCCATTCAGGGCGGGAGCCCCTTTTGGTGTTTTAAGCATTATGTCTTACTGTAGCTATTGAAAAATAGCTGACCTACAAGCTCGTAGCACGGCACTCGGTGCCGCACTACGAGCTTGTAGATCTGCTATTTTTGAAAAATCGTAAAAATGTGGCACAAATCGAATATATATTCTTTCAGAGCGAACGTTTTGAACTCAAATCTTTGCTTTTGGGGGTCCCTGGAACTACATATTTTCAGATGGGGTGTCGGCGGTCAAATACATATAATTTTTGGGCTCCTTGACATGAAATAGTTTGAGAACCACTGACACAGAACCATAGGTTATTCAGAAAACTGTCAGGATTTAGAAGACATTTGTAGAATCGTCCTCAGGTCTAAAAGTGTCAAATCACAACAAGTTGTCTCAAGACACTTTACATGTAGAGCAGAGAAACGACAGAGATCCCACCCTGAGCAAGCAATTTTGTGACAGTGTCCCCCCCCCCCCCCCCTCATTGGGCGGCCATCTGACTCAACCGTGTCATGTGAGAGAAGGAGCGACGGAGAGGAGATACAGGCAAATACAAGTAGTAGCAATAGTAATAAATGTAATAGTGTAAGATAATATAATATGGTATAACAATGATGTCAGATAATATAGTGGTATAAGAATGTTAATTACAATCGCACTGATGGGAAACGAACCCACACAACCAAAGGGAGGAGGAGAAGTCAAAGTCGTACGATTTGTCACACACGTTACCTAACCCATTTTTACAGTCTTTGGAATGACCCGACCGGGGATCGAACCCCAACCTCCCAGTTTAACCACCAGTCCACTGCCTGGTGGGGGAGGGGAAGGGGGGAGAGGTCCTCTCCCTCTCTCGCCTATTCTCACACTTTTAACTTTGTCTCTCACAGTGTCACACACTCACTGCCTCTCACAGAGTCACACACTCACTGCCTCTCACAGAGTCACACACTCACTGCCTCTCACAGAGTCACACACTCACTGCCTCTCACAGTGTCACACACTCACTGCCTCTCACAGAGTCACACACTCACTGCCTCTCACAGCGTCACACACTCACTGCCTCTCACAGAGTCACACACTCACTGCCTCTCACAGAGTCACACACTCACTGCCTCTCACAGAGTCACACACTCACTGCCTCTCACAGAGTCACACACTCACTGCCTCTCACAGTGTCACACACTCACTGCCTCTCACAGTGTCACACACTCACTGCCTCTCACAGAGTCACACACTCACTGCCTCTCACAGTGTCACACACTCACTGCCTCTCACAGTGTCACACACTCACTGCCTCACAGTGTCACACACTCACTGCCTCTCACAATGTCACACACTCACTGCCTCTCACAGAGTCACACACTCACTGCCTCTCACAGTGTCACACACTCACTGCCTCTCACAGTGTCACACACTCACTGCCTCTCACAGTGTCACACACTCACTGCCTCTCACAGAGTCACACACTCACTGCCTCTCACAGTGTCACACACTCACTGCCTCTCACAGAGTCACACACTCACTGCCTCTCACAGTGTCACACACTCACTGCCTCTCACAGAGTTACACACTCACTGCCTCTCACAGAGTCACACACTCACTGCCTCTCACAGCGTCAGAGGCAGTGCTATTTAAAGATGGAGGAGCTTGATTGGCGGACTGCAGATTGACATATTCTGATTGGCTCTGAGCTCTGAATGAGAATTTCCATCAATAAAGTATAGTGCAAATATCAGAGTGTGAGAGAAGATATGTTCCTCATTGAAGTTAGAGCTACATTTAAAAAGGTTAAACTCAATGTTGGGTGGGGCCATTCCCCCACATTTATAAAACATTTATAGTTCATGAGAATGCCCAAATTATAACATTAGTGCACGCACGCACGTGCACACACACACACTTATTTGGATATCCAGCGTTTAAATGTTCTGTTGCCCTGTCTTTAACTACAAGAAAACATTTAGTAATTACCTCTCATCTTATCCTTTTACCTAGATTTCCTGCACCTTCAGAAGGAGTACAGCAGGAGAGAGGACCTCCCGTCTCAGGTCCAGGGGGGAACCAGGACCTCCAGTCTGGTCCAGGGGGGAACCAGGACCTCCAGTCTGGTCCAGGGGGAACCAGGACCTCCAGTCTGGTCCAGGGGGAACCAGGACCTCCACAGATGAATGAGGAACAAGAGGAGCTACTTGGAAGACCAGAGGAGGCCGAAATGACAACGTTGACGATACTGTTGGTGAACATTGTAAACAGCGAATATATCGGCGAGACGGAGCCTCTGGCCAGCACCTCAGGTGACCACAGGGAAACACAAGCTGTGGTTGTTGATGAGGACTGCGGAACGTCGCAGCCGACCGGCGATGGCCAGCTCCTCTGTTCTGAAGCTGCCATCGGAGTTGAAGTCCAGGTCATAGACATTGGCACCTCAACGGAACACGCGGAACCCGAACCCGATGCAGCGGACGGTGGAACATCGCAGCCGACCGGCCATGGCCAGCGCTTCTCGTCCATCGAAGTCCAAGTCCAAGCTGAAGACATTGGTGAGTGTCAGGAAACGTCAAAAGAAACTCCACACACAGGGAGTCATACGGGGAAGAAAAGCTTTATTTGCACGGTGTGTGGCAAAGGCTTTGGTCAGATGGGCGATCTGAAACGACACGCGAGGACTCACACAGGGGAAAAACCCTTTAGTTGTGCAATTTGTGACAAAAGCTTCAATCAACATGTTAACCTGAAGACGCATATGAGGACTCACACAGGGGAAAAACGCTTTATTTGCGCCGTCTGTAAGCAAAGATTTAGTCGAAACGATCATCTGAAGACACACACCAGGACTCATACTGGGGAAAAACCCTTCAATTGTACATTTTGTGATCAGAGGTTTAGTCGAAATTATGACCTGAAGACACACATGAGGATACATACGGGGGAAAAACCCTTTCCTTGTGCACTATGCGACAAAAGCTTTAACGATAGTACGAATGTAAAGAAACACATGAGGACTCACACGGGAGAAAAACCTTTCACTTGCACAGTTTGTCAGCAGAGCTTCAGTCGAAACGGTAACCTAAAGTCGCACATGAAGACTCATGCGGGGCAAGGCTCGACTTCAGCAGCTGCCCGGTTGCCCGGGGCACGTAAAAAAAAGACTGCGGGCAAGTAAAACCCGTCTTTTACTTGCCCCGGTCGGACGGGTAGAAGTTTTTTTTTCTTTTTTTAAAAACTTTTATTCTTTCGTTCTCAATCCTATCAGTTGCGGGCCATCACTGTCTGAAGCTGACTGTCTGAAGCATTGCTCCTGACTGCCACAGAGATAGCATGCGAGTAACAAGTTCATGTAATCATATCGTTCAAGTGCACTTTGATCATTATCTATATGTTTGGTTATCATATTGATTTATGTAAAAAGGACTATTCACACTTTCGATTGTTTTTCTTTTTTTGCTCGTAAAAGTTTGCTCGTAAAAGTGTGTGTGATATGACTGTAAGCTTACCATAATCACAGTGTGTGTGATGTGACTGTAAGCTTACCACAGTGATATGACTGTAAGCTTACCACAGTGATATGACTGTAAGCTTACCACAGTGATATGACTGTAAGCTTTCCATAATCACAGTGAACATTATCATGTCTTTGGTCATATTCAAGAGCTTCTTTAAAAAACAAAACAAAAACTCAGTCAGTCACAGCTCACTCAGCTCGCCCATATGGGGGTTAATTTTATGATATATTTAATAAATATTGTGTTCTTCACAGAATCAAATGTTTTATGGTCATGTTGTTTCGCCGGGAGAATGATGGCTTGATTCTACGCTTAAAATAATTTATACAGATATTGTTTTTGGAAATGTCTATATATGGGTGGAAAACATAATGAGTGAATTTGAGGGGAACCACAAAATGGCCTCCACGTCACTGCTGCACCCTACAGCCGAGTTGGTAGAGGAAACGGAAGGTCCCCGGTTCACATCCTGACGCCGGTCTGTCTACATGCCCCTGAGCAAGACAATTAACCCATTTAGACCTGAGGACGATTCTACAAATGCCTTCTAAATCCTGATAGTTTTCTGAAAAACCTTTGTTTCTATGTCAGTGGTTCTCAAACGATTTCATGTCAAGGACCTCTAGAATTATATGTATTTGGGAACCCCTTTTGGTGTTAGCATTATGTTATGCTTTAGCTATTGAAAAATAGCAGGTCTGCTATTTTTGAAAAATCAAAGAACGACTGACATAGAAACTGTCAGGATGTAGAAGACATTTTTAGAATCTGATCTCAGGTCAAAATGGGTTAAAGCATATTGAAATGTAGAACATTTTGCCTTATATTGGTTGTTGACCACAACTTTCAGCAGCTGTCAAAGATCCCCCTAGGGTGGTTGAATATAAACCAATGTGGGATATGTTAGTAGACACCTTTACAAACACATTGGTGACTATAGATACGTTAGTAGACACCTTTACAAACACATTGGTGACTATAGATATGTTAGTAGACACCTTTACAAACACATTGGTGACTATAGATATGTTAGTAGACACCTTTACAAACACATTGGTGACTATAGATACGTTAGTAGACACCTTTACAAACACATTGGTGACTATAGATACGTTAGTAGACACCTTTACAAACACATTGGTGACTATAGATATGTTAGTAGACACCTTTACAAACACATTGGTGACTATAGATATGTTAGTAGACACCTTTACAAACACATTGGTGACTATAGATATGTTAGTACTTAGTAGACACCTTTACAAACACATTGGTGACTATAGATATGTTAGTACTTAGTAGACACCTTTACAAACACATTGGTGACTATAGATATGTTAGTAGACACCTTTACAAACACATTGGTGACTATAGATATGTTAGTAGACACCTTTACAAACACATTGGTGACTATAGATATGTTAGTACTTAGTAGACACCTTTACAAACACATTGGTGACTATAGATATGTTAGTACTTAGTAGACACCTTTACAAACACATTGGTGACTATAGATATGTTAGTAGACACCTTTACAAACACATTGGTGACTATAGATATGTTAGTAGACACCTTTACAAACACATTGGTGACTATAGATATGTTAGTAGACACCTTTACAAACACATTGGTGAAGAAAATTATTGGTAAGAAATGTATTCCCAGATTTGACATTATACTGATAATATTCCCTGACTATAATGATTGTTTTTGGAACGCCCTTATTTCTCTTCCCGTATCGTTCCACTTTTGCCGCAACCACCATTCTATTCTAACCACCATTCTATTTTCAATGGGCTTTTTACTGAAAAGATTTACAAGCGGATTTTGTTCACGATCGCACAGCGAATGGCTCTTTGCCTCATTGTCAATATTCTGTGACTACTTAAAAGGTAAGTAAACAACATGAAAAATGCCTGGCAGCTGGGCTATTTCGGTTAAATATAATGGGCACTGAATGAGTTAATTTGCAAGCAGTCTACACACAGAGAATGTAGAATAATTATGTGCCTGTTATCTCTCCTTAATACAGCATGGAATTGTGGACAAAATCTCATCCAACGATAACAACATATTCTAAGACTTGGTTCTGACATGCTAAATCTCAGCCAGTGGCGGTCCGTGGCTCAAATGCTGAATAAGTAATGGATCTTGATATGAAAAAAGGTTGAAAACTACTGGTCTATATACGGGCGGGACATGGTGTGTGTGCTGTTGGCCTGCCGCGTGTCCCCCCCCCCCCCCCCCCCCCCCCCCCCCCCCCACTGTAGTGCATGGCGTGCATGTGCACATCTTGTTACCGGGGCAGACCGAGGGTTTTTTCCAAATCACCCAAATCACCCAAATCACTGAATGCTCCTTTAAATACACTATATTACTGACATTGTATACTTTGTTCAAATGGCAGAAATGGCCGATCTACAAGCTTACAATGTGGTGTAAGATGGTAGATCTATTTCAGCTTTGACGATTATGAGAAAATAATTGTAATTAGATGATTATGTAATAATTGTGACAGGCCTGCGTACGTGTTCGGTGGGAGGAAGCCGGGCAGAGAGGAGGGTGATATGTCACTGTATGTACTCCTACGGGCTGGGGGGGGGGGATCCTGTCAGCAAGGGAGTGTTGGGCGGGAGGAGTAGGACGAAGGCTCTACGTCCTCCCGGTGGAGGCTCCTCACTGGCAGGTGAGTCAGTATAGGATACAACAGTATGTGTCCTCCCGGTGGGGGCTCCTCACTGGCAGGTGAGTCAGTATAGGATACAACAGTATATGTCCTCCCGGTGGGGGCTCCTCACTGGCAGGTGAGTCAGTATAGGTATACAACAGTATATGTCCTCCCGGTGGGGGCTCCTCACTGGCAGTTGAGTCAGTAGGATACAACAGTATGTCCTCCCGGTGGGGGCTCCTCACTGGCAGGTGAGTCAGTAGGATACAACAGTACGTCCTCCCGGTGGGGGCTCCTCACTGGCAGGTGAGTCAGTATAGGATAAGACAGTATATGTCCTCCCGGTGGGGGCTCCTCACTGGCAGGTGAGTCAGTAGGATACAACAGTATGTCCTCCCGGTGGGGGCTCCTCACTGGCAGGTGAGTCAGTATAGGTATACAACCGTATATGTCCTCCCTGTGGGGGCTCCTCACTGGCAGTTGAGTCAGTAGGATACAACAGTATGTCCTCCCGGTGGGGGCTCCTCACTGGCAGGTGAGTCAGTAGGATACAACAGTACGTCCTCCCGGTGGGGGCTCCTCACTGGCAGGTGAGTCAGTATAGGATAAGACAGTATATGTCCTCCCGGTGGGGGCTCCTCACTGGCAGGTGAGTCAGTATAGGATAAGACAGTATATGTCCTCCCGGTGGGGGCTCCTCACTGGCAGGTGAGTCAGTATAGGTATACAACCGTATATGTCCTCCCTGTGGGGGCTCCTCACTGACAGGTGAGTCAGTATAGGATACAACAGTACGTCCTCCTGGTGGGGGCTCCTCACTGGCAGGTGAGTCAGTAGGATACAACAGTACGTCCTCCTGGTGGGGGCTCCTCACTGACAGTTGAGTCAGTATAGGATACAACAGTATGTCCTCCCCATCGGGGCTCCTCACTGACAGGTGAGTCAGTATAGGATACAACAGTATGTCCTCCCCGTCGGGGCTCCTCACTGACAGGTGAGTCAGTATAGGATACAACAGTACGTCCTCCCGGTGGGGGCTCCTCACTGACAGGTGAGTCAGTAGGATACAACATTACGTCCTCCTGGTGGGGGCTCCTCACTGACAGGTGAGTCAGTATAAGATACAACAGTACGTCCTCCCGGTGGGGGCTCCTCACTGACAGGTGAGTCAGTAGGATACAACAGTACGTCCTCCTGGTGGGGGCTCCTCACTGGCAGGTGAGTCAGTAGGATACAACAGTACGTCCTCCTGGTGGGGGCTCCTCACTGACAGGTGAGTCAGTAGGATACGACAGCAGTGACAACGCAGCAATGTGTGTGGGGAGGAATTAACTGGCATAACAACTAAATTGTGGAGAATAAGGGTTAAAAAAACAGGAAAAAGGAATATAATGAGTATATATATATATATATAGAGCACTGTTTCCCAAACAGTGGGTCGGGATCCATGTGTGGGTTGTGAACCGACTTATGGGTCGCGACTCGCGAGTAAATATCCCTTTTCATTTCCTACAATATTTTAACAAGGTTTTCAAAAATGTTCAACAAAAGGTTTAAATTTACAAGTCTAAATGTTTCAGAAATGACCAAAATAATGAATTAAAATGTCCCAGATCTAACGAGCACCTTTTCAGCTAATTCAAATCCACCATCTTGGAACTGCTGTTATAGGCTTAACGAAAAGCAACTGGAAGTGAATGCCGTTGGCTGGAAGGGCAGCGAGGGGGGCGGGTCTTCACTCAGTAGAGCCAATAGAAATGGTAAATAAAATGGTAAATGGTGCATTTATATAGCGCCTTTATCCAAGGCGCTTTACATAGATTGTGCATTACATTCACCCATTCACACACACATTCATACACCGATTGCGGCGGAAGCCATGCAAGGTACCAACCAGCACATCGGGAGCAATTTGGGGTTCATTGTCTTGCCCAAGGACACTTCGACATGTAGACAGGAGGAGCCGGGATTCGAACCGCCGACCCATGGATCATTGGACGACCTGCTCTACCTCTTGAGCCACAGTCGCCCTGATAGAAGCCCTAGAAGCTTCACCCTACTTTGTAATCATTTTTAAAATTAACGGGACCATAATTTACAACACGCAGAGAAAGTTATTTGGTGCTGAGCCAAACTGTAAAAACAGAAAATGTAGAACAAAGCGGGGCTCGGAACTCTCTTTAGAATGCTCCAAATATGGGTATAGACACAGCAGCAGTAATATGGCGTTTCCACCGTGGTCTTTATCAAGTACAACTAACTAGCACACTTGATGAAGGACAAATAAACGTCATATTACTGCTCTTGTATCACTAATACATATGTTTGGAGCATTCATAAGTGAGTTGATATCCCGCTGGGACAATAATGGCTAATCTGATCTAATCTCTAGAAGAGAAAACAAAAACTTGAAGGGTTTCTATTACTGACTGCTTACCTTTCCTGTGACATTACAATAAAATGTGTTACCTCCTCCTTCTAGACCTCCCACTCCTCCCTGTGTGTAAAGAGGAGGTTTCACAGCAGGAGTGGAGCTCCAGTCTGGTCCAGAAGGAACCACCACCACCTCCACAGATTAAAGAGGAACAAGAGGAGCTTCTTGAAAGACCAGAAGTGTCTGGTGGGCCATCGTTGACATTCCTAGTTTGTGAGGTGTGGAGCGATGCTCCCTCAGGTAAGAATTAGAATCGTGTGTGCCATTTCATTTATCTGCATGTACTAATCAGCAGTAGTGGCTTTTGGGAATATTAGAGAAACTTGACTTTGAAAGATTAAAGTGCAATTAACCATTTTCGTACCATAATCTGATGTTATTACTGTATTTCGTATAACGAGGTAGAAGCGTGGAAAGACAAAACATTCAAAGGCGACTGCCGGTCAGAGTATAAGGCTTGCTTGTTACAGAAGCCCAGTAGGGACAAAGCACGTCTGCAGACTCTGCACGTCTTTAGTAATTATGAAAGATGTGTAGAAAAACATATATAATTTTCGAGCGATTTAGTGTAAGACCCAGCCCGCTGGATCGGAGCTGCGCTGCACTCTGGATGTTGTCATGTAATATTTCACGTGTACCACTCCTTATTGGATATAATAACAGATTAGATCAGATTAAGTTAAAAATAACGGTTAATCCAGAATTTTCTAACGACTATAGAAAGCAAAAGACGTGATAGTATTTATTAGTGGCAGCAGTGGCTCAGGAGGTAGAGCGGCTGTCTTGGAATCCGAAGGTTCCAGGTTTGTACCCCGGCTCCTCCTGGCTATATATGTGTCGAGGTGTCCTTGAGCAAGACACTGAACCCCTAACCTAAAGTGCTCCCAGTGAGCAGATTGGTGTCTTGCATGGTTTCCTCCGGTGAATGCTCACCGAATGTGCGCTATATGAATGCAGTCTATTTAACATTTAATTATTAACAATAACTTTTTTCCCCTAGGTTTCCTGCACCTCCCTGTTTCCCCTGAACAGCTGCAGGAGAGAAGCTCCAGTCCGGTCAGTCCGGTCCAGGAGGAACCACAACTTCCACAGATTAAAGAGGAACAAGAGGAGCTACTTCAAAGACCAGAAGAGGCTGGTGGGTCAACTTGGACATTACTAGTTGTGAAAGTCAAAGACGACGATGATGGTGAAAACAGAGAGACAGAGCCTGTAGCCGGCACCTCAACTGAACACATGAAAACACAGGCTGATGTAGAGGACTGTGGAACATCACAACCAACTAGTGATGACCAGCTCCTCTCTTCACACCGTTCTGAATCTGACACTGAAGACAGTGATGAGTGGGAGGAGGGCCTGAGTTCATCAGAACAAACCGACTCCATGAGCAGTCACACGGGGAAGAAAAGCTTCAATTGTAGGGAGTGTGGCAAAACGTTTACAAGAAAGGACACTCTGAGGATCCGTGAGAAGTGTCACGCATGGATGCATGAAACAACACATGAGGACTCACACGGGGGAAAAGCCCTTTACTTGTACCGTCTGTAGCAAAAGCTTTAATCGTAAGTCCAATTTGAGGTCTCACATGAGCACCCATGGCCAAACACTCTTCACCTGCACAGTGTGTGGCAAAGGCTGTGGTCAAAAGAGTGCTCTAACGGAACACATGAGGATTCACACGGGGGAAAAACCCTTTATCTGTGCTGTCTGCGAACAGAGATTCAACCATAATTCCCATCTGAAGAAACACATGATGACTCATACCGGGGAAAAACCCTTTAGCTGTACGGTTTGCGGCAAAGGCATTGGTCAGATGAACGATCTGAAACGACACATGAGGATTCATACGGGGGAAAAACCCTTTGTTTGTACTGTTTGCGGAAAGACCTTCAATCGGACGTGTTCTCTGAAGATACACATGAAGAGTCATGCAGAGGGAGAAACACTTTAGTTGTGGTTTGTGACATTAGGAGTTGTGAGCACACAGTGGTGGAAAAAGTACTCAAATGATTTACTTAGTAAAAGTATCAATACTGCAATATATAAATACAAGTAAAAGTACGGAATTCAATGAGAAATTAAAACTAATTGAACATTTTCGTTCTCATTTATTTTTCATATTTTGGGTGAATTATTTTATGCAATTAAAAAGTAATTAAAAAACAGAGGCGCCTCACATATTAGGACAATATCAGTCACCAGAAAAAAAGGACGGGCGTTTTCGATTAACCCATTTTGACCTGAGATCAGATTCAAAAAATGTCTTCTACATCCTGACAGTTTTCTGAAAAAGCTATGTTTCTATGTCAGTGGTTCTTCGATTTTTCAAAAATTGCAGACCTACAAGCTCATAGCGCGCCACTCGGTGGCGCGCTATGAGCTTGTAGATCTTGTTATTTTTCAATAGCTAAAGCATAACATAATGCAAACACCAAAAGGGGTTCCTGCCCAAAATGGGTTAATCTAGCATGGTTAGAACAGAGTTTGAAGTTACAATAGGTTTGTATAGGAAAGGGGCCGCTAAAATAAATATCATATATCTAAATACTGAATCAAGCAACTGAAAAACTCTCTTTGCGTGTTTGTTCACATAAGCCTGAGTAGACGATAAAATGACAAAGTTTTGAAAGTGAAATATCACTTTAACGATGGGTTTTGTTAAAATGAAAATCACATGTCTATTAAAAAATCACACCCGTGTGAACTGAGTGGTGCACTGAGTGATGTCACACACTAACCATAGCAACCATGCTCACCTGTGCGTGGCCCCACGTACAGGTACACACATACACAGATACAGACAGACAAAGCTGGTTGTTGGAGTGGTTTGCACCACTCAAAAATACTGAATCAAGTCTGGGGTGAAAGACAGAAGCCTGAGTAGTGAAATGACCCCAAACATGTTTGAAAGAGAAACATTTAACTCATTTGACCCCCATAAGAGAAGATTTGTACGGCTCTAGCAGTGATTCTCAACCCGTTTAAATTCAAGGACCACCAGTTTGACATGCATTAGTCAGCGGACCCCCATTTAATGGTATTTCTATC
Source organism: Electrona antarctica (assembly GCF_951216825.1). Classification (NCBI taxonomy): domain Eukaryota; kingdom Metazoa; phylum Chordata; class Actinopteri; order Myctophiformes; family Myctophidae; genus Electrona; species Electrona antarctica. The sequence goes on along the minus strand of NC_136809.1, from coordinate 4,451,837 downwards.
TCTGGGGGACCCCCATTTATATTGTAAAATCAATGTTAATCCAACTCTGAGTGTACAAAATGGAACGGGTCCATTTGGTTCCATTTGCCATTAAAATACTGAATCAAGTCTGGGGTGAAAGACAGAGTAGATGTCGTGAAATGACCCCAAACATGAAAGAGAAATATTTAGCTCATTAGCTGCCACATATAAAACGTTGTCTTATCCTGAGTTTTTTGACTAACCTTTGAAAAATCCGAGACTATTATGTATGTAATATGTAATATAATGCAATGCATAATATTAAGAGCGTCTGCTAAATGCCTAAATTGTAATGTAGGCCTAATCCCTTGTTTGAGGTGAATCTGGTTTGCACGTGGTTGTTGAACTCCCTCTGGTGTTGTGACTGTGGACTTGACATTAAAGGAATATTTTGACAGGTGCATGGGTATCTTGGTGTAGGTGATTCAGTGAATGATGCAAATTTTATAGACCAGGCCCATTGCAAGATTATCATGTGTAGTAGTCTGCTCTGATGAATCCTTTGAATATTATTCAAGTTTTGTAATATCAAATAAGGATGTTAATCATTAACCATAATACACAGTGCATGGTACCCCGAGTCCAAGTAGCCTATAGAATAGTAGGTAGGCCTACTGTATTTGTACTCTACTTTACTCATAATAGTAGGTCACAATAAAGCATACATTTTGTACTCCTATGGCCTATCTGTCTCCCCAGCTCGATTCACTGTTCTACCACAAGAGGGCGGTCTTTACCTTTGCAATGTACACATAAACAAGTAGTCTAGTAGCCGAGCTGAAATCATGCACCCCCCCTGAAATATACTTCTAATCTGTGTTTTCTTATTGTAAAGAAATGTGCTGAAAATGATGAGCCATGTTAAAAAGTTGTACAAATGTTCCACCTACCTCAAAGCTCTGTCGAATTTGTGAAAAGGCAAATATGAATTTACTAAAATTACATAAATCGACATGGAAGTCAGACATTTGTAAGTAGCAGAATAGGATGTTGGGGCTTGCTACCATTTATTTTTAACCTGACTAGGGGGGGAACCCAGTGTACTCTCTGCTGCCCCATCTGGCGGAGTCAGGTTAGGTCTACTCTACATCATCCCCAGAAACACAAAACAAATATTGTTATATAAGATGTCTGAACCTCTATGGTCTGAACCTATGTTTTGAGGGTCAATTGGATCTCACTGAAACTATTCTTAAAGTGACTACATACATGTGCCCATGCCCCATGGCATGCTGGTGTGAAAATCAGTGCCGCCATTATAATATAATCACCGATCATCGAAAGGGCCTTTCTGTGTGGAGTTTGCATGTTCTCCCCGTGTCCCCTAGGGTAGGTATACCATAGACATATATACATAGACGCCCCTTCCGGCTCTGAGGCGTGTGTCAAAATTGAAGGCACTATTTTCCCGACATTCCTTGCGAAGAATAGCGGAAGCAAAGCGGAAGCTTGTCAAGCTTCCGCGTGCGTAACATAAGTCCCGGAAAAGACGCGCTGTGATTGGCCAGTAGTCACTTGAGTGACAGCGAGAGACATGGAGGATTCACATGAGTGACGTCACTCGGGCAGCGACGCAGTCGCCTTCAGCAAATGCCTTCAGCACTTCTAAATAAGAAAGCTGCGGAGAACTGTTGCTTTGTGTTCACTCTTTTAATGTTTTCTGTTAGTAATCTAATCCCCCCTGGCTCTGATGTTGTATTGTTAATAACTTTGTTGTTTGTGTTTGTTTTTTGTCTTGTTTTGTAATGTATATTGTCATGACTGTTATAAAGATTTGTTAAAAAAAAAAAGCCTTCAGCACTGCACTTCCGCCTTCATTGGGATACACGTCGCGCCAATGAACTGCAGCGGCAAATGAGGCGTCTATGTATATATGTCTATGAGGTATACCCTCACAAAAAACATGCAGTAATCCTGGTCTCTAAACTGCCTCCCCCTGGCCAGCCTGATGGAGGGGAAAGGAACTGGTTGGAATAACGTGTTCCTTCCACGCGCTACATCCAACCAGGGAAACTCCCCCCTGTCAGGTGTAAAGGAACTTGGACACTCAGGCATGAAGGAAGCATGAGTTCAAGTCCGTTGCTCTCCCCATGTCCCCCATATATGGGGACTAGGTTGGCGGAGGGTGTGTAGAGCCCAGGATCACATTAGATAATTGACACGGGTGAAAAATGGGTTACAAAATCGTGGGATAAAAATGATAAGAGAAAAAAAAATATATATATATATATAATCACATTGTTTTTACGAAGTAAGAGATACCAATATTGCATATAACAAATAAGGTATCTAGACAGATGCTGGGGTTTAAGGAAGCTTTATACTAAGAATATAGCACATACAAAAAAACATCCTCAGTAATGAACAATATTCGGCAGTATACACATTAAACATTATAGAATGGCCTGCATTATGCAGAACAAAATACACACAGCCACACAATCCATTACAGTACTCCGCCCTGTACACACTCACAGGCAAATATGTAAGCAACATGCACAAACAGTGACCACTCATATACACTAGCCTGTACCATGCAGAACAAAATCACATTAATCAGTCATCGTGTTCATAGAACTCGTCAGAGTCTTCTTTGTCTTCTTGTCCATGCTTTCCATGAGTGACAAGGAGATCAACCAGTGAGGTTGGTAGGACTGGACCGCAGGACCGCACTGGATTCAAAACCACTCTTCCACTGAGACTCACAATTTAAATAGCTCTACATTCTGAGCCTTGCCAAGTCATGTGGCCCATATGGGAGGAGCCTATCTCCTCTTGCTGTAGTGTGAGGCAGCTTGATGTACAAGTACACTCCCTGGACATGACTAGTATGTCACAGGGACCCTAATCCAACCCTTTGGTATTACCCGGCTGGGGATCGAACCGCCGGCCTTCCAGTCTCAGGGCGGACACTATAACTACAAGGCCACTGAGCTGTTGATGATATCCAGGGCAGAGGAGGCTGAAAAACAGCCAAAAGACATGCACCTTAATAGACTGGGTGCCTGATCAAACATAAAAAAAAGTCTGCACACCAATTTCTGCTCCCAGACATATTATCTTTTACAATGTGGTAACGCTTCGGCCCAAAACGTTACCACATTGTAAAAACTAAAGTAAAAAGTAAAATATGTCTGGAAGCAGCATTTAATTTGTGTACTCATCTCATCAGTTTGTGAAAACATGCAGACACATGGAAAAGAGTATAGGCTATTTATTGATTGATTGAATACCTTTATACTATTAACAGGCTTTGGGCCACGCCCCTATAGGGCCTATAGGCTTGTTTCCATAGTGGTCTTCTGTATAATATCGGAATCGGTCAGAATCGGTATCGGCAGATATGACCCTGCAAATAATGGGAGATCGGTCATAATTTCATAATCACGCACTCCTACTTTTTTTTTTAATTCATGATGATACCCTTTACGGGTGTGCAACTCTGAGAGTGTACAAAATGGAACCAAATGGGGGTCCTTGAAATTAAAACATTTTAGAACCACTATTACTACACTATATGGAACAGATCCTTAATTAGAATAATTGGAGCAACTGGTCTGTCTGCTGTCTCCCATGCCAAGTTGCTGCGGAAAAGGGTTTATTTATTACAAGTTAATTATTAAAAACAACCAAATCTCTTTGCCGATAACAGTTCATCTACCGTTATTATCGCCGGATAGGGAGTCTTGTGGTTAAAAACAAATGTATAAACTAAAACACAATACAAAATAAACTTTAGTGAGTTTAAAAACAAAACAAACAAGTTATACAAAGGCACCCATTGAGTCCTGACGTCACTCGTTCATCCCCTGGTCACGGAAGTCACTTCTCTACGGAGAATGACGGGTCATCTTAGAATCGTCTCATATAATAAGCATAGTGGTCCAAAAATAAACAAACTGTCCCGGCGACATTGGCGGAGAGGTGGCTCTGTATCGTTTACTACAGTATACGATACAGAGTATTGATACAGGCTGTTTCTGGCGAAAAGTTCACTATAATTCGGCGGCGGTAATTTATCGCAATCAGTTGATTCTTCACATCCATATTATGAGTGAAACCGTCAGGATCATTTGTTTATTTTTGGAACACAGTCCTTCTTTGACGCGAAATAAAGAAATGTCTATGAGGATTCAGAATGGGGGGGCTGGGGGGACGCGACACAGGTAGGATGTGTAAATTACGTCAGACTTGCGTGCGTCGTGCTCTATAGAGTGCCGAAGTCCTGACGTCACTCGCTCATCCCCTCGATTCCCCTGGTTCACGGAAGTAATTTCTCTATGGAGAATAACATGGGGTGATCTTAAAATCGTTTCATATAAGCATTGTGGTCCAAAAATAAACAAGCTGTCTCGGCGTTATTGTCAGGGAGGTGTCTCTGTATCGTTTGAGACCGTCAGTCACTATTATGATACTATTATAGTATAGTATCATATTTCTAGTGAAAATGTAACTAATTCAGTAGCAGTAACAATAGCGTTTTCTCTCAGTCAGTTGATTATTCATATCCATATGAGTGAAGCGGACGGGATGATTTGTTTATTTTTCAAACACAGTTCTTATACGAGGCGATCTAAAATCCCCCTATGGGGATTACAATGCAAATAAAAAGTACATGAACCCGTGGATTTATAGCGCCCTCTACTGATATTGACGTCAGACTTCGGTGCTCTATTGTCTGGAATCTCTCTGCGTTTTCTGTAATGCACAGTATATATGCACAGGATACACTGTATCCTTTAGTATACTGTACGTACCGTACGTTAGTATAGTAGTACTGTGCAAACCTATAGTACTTGTATGTGCCCGATCCAGGGACCACATCGCACCAGTCCTAACAAACCTATAGTACTTGTATGTGCCCGATCCAGGGACCACATCGCACCAGTCCTAACAAACCTGCAAATGAAATACTCACTCAACAGAAAACATGTGGCAGCTTTGCGGTTTTCCTGGTCCAACCAACATTAGACTTCCTCCACCGATTTAACACTGATCCTCATTACTGCTGGTTTTTATCTACCTACCAGGACCTCTAGTACTGCTGGTTTCATGTTGTACTGATTAGTACAAGAGGTCCCGGTAGGTAGATACAACCATCAGTACTAGAGGTCCTGGTAGTTACGGTTGTGTTCCCCCCTTAAGACTTAAGACTAAACCCCACCCATCAGAGGTGTGGCTTCCAGAGGTACCTTTCACCTGAAAGATTTTGAAAGGTACCTTTAGATGTCAGTGAGGAACAGACCAACAGCACTGGACTGTAGATAAAACAGTACTAGAGGTCCTGGTAGGAGATAAAACCATCAGTACTAGAGGTCCCGGTAGGTAGATAAAACGATCAGTACTAGAGGTCCCGGTAGGTAGATAAGGCCATCAGTACTAGAGGTCCTGGTCGGATAGAAAGGGGCCCTTGATGACCGGGGTTAGGAGGAAACAGGAAGTAGGGTCCTGCTGCTGGCCCCGCCCCTCACATCAGAATGATGTCACAGGTTGGCGTCCACGCAGCGGCCAATGGGAGCGTCCGGACAGCGGCAGGTGAATCCTCCGGGTCGAGGCAGACACAGGTGAGAGCATCCTCCGTTGTTGGCGCAGTAGTTGTATCCTGATGACAACAACAATTACAACAATGATTTAGGCATTTAGCAGATGCTCTTAATCCAGAGCGATTTAAAGTGGTTAAGGGGTGTGGCCTCACCCTGATGACACGTTGTGGGCGTGGCGGTGATGCCGTACACCCTGGAACGCTTCTGGGGCAGGAACTCGTCTGTCTCTCTGCCTGTCTGTCTGTCCACCGCTACCACCGCCTCTCTGAAAGAACAACGCATGCAGCGGGGTGCATACTTAGTTTAGACTAGTCATTGGTTAGACATGGGTTAAGGTTAGGTTTAGATGTGCTGCCCCGGGGGAGGTTAGGGGCAAGCATATAGTATAGACATCCAGTCCTGATGGTGGCGGTAACTTATTATGCCGATTTTGGCCGAAATGACCGAATCTGGCCGTCGTCATTTCCGGTTAAACGGGTGTCAACATCCGCTATCTTTCTGCACTGTGTTACACAGTGATCTGTCCCCGATGCTATGCGATCATCGTTTATTTTCATATCTAAGTCAAATTAAGCTCTAATCAAGCCCCGCATTTTGAGCAGCTATGCACATAAAGATCACGTGCGCGACCGTGCACGTGAGGATTTCGGCTGGTTTTAGGTGAAGGACATCGGCCGTTAGCCAATAATGCTAAAAGTTGCTACATTGTTTAAAACAAACCACCCGATTATAGGGAATAAAACAATTACGTCAATAACGTCAACGGTAGTGGGGGATTAATTAATTCACTACATCAATACCGTCAAGGGCAATAAGAGGGTTAATTAGATGTTAATTAGATGTTAATATATCCATGTAGGCTATACCCCCTCCAGTCAGTGTAATAAAGGGATATTACGTATGGTTAATGATATGTTAATTAGATGTTAATGAGATGTTAATTACCTCCTCCAGTCAGTGTAATAGAGGTACCGTCCGTAGGCTACCACAGAGAAGGGGTACTGAACTCCCTCAGCGATCTGACGGCGCTCCCTGCTGGCCGGGTCCACACACTCCACCTTATGAGTCCCTGCTCACACACACACACACACACACACGCACGCACGCACGCACGCACACAGGCAGGCAGGCAGGCAGGCAGGCAGGCAGGCACGCACGCACGCACACAAGCGCTTGTATTAATATTTATTCAATAATTTATTCAACAAAATGAACACTGCGGACAATGGACCTGAGTTCTCTGAACTAGCCTACATTACCCATGATCCCTCCGAGTGTCCCTAACTACACTACCCACGATCCCACTGAGTGTTCTGAACTACATTACCCACTTAATGT
>NC_136809.1:4414935-4442435 GCF_951216825.1 Electrona antarctica | reverse complement strand
GTAGTGTGTAGTGTAGTGTAGTGTAGTGTAGTGTAGTGTAGTGTAGTGTAGTGTAGTGTGTAGTACTAGTGACTGACCCGTAGGTGGGGTTGTGTAGTGTAGTGTAGTGTAGTGTAGTGTAGTGTAGTGTAGTGTAGTGTAGTGTAGTGTAGTGTAGTGTAGTGTAGTGTAGTGTAGAGTAGAGTAGTGTAGTGTAGTGTGTAGTACTAGTGACTGACCCGTAGGTGAGGTTGTGAGTGTAGTGTGTGTAGTACTAGTGACTGACCCGTAGGTGGGGTTGTGAGTGTAGTGTAGTGTAGTGTAGTGCAGTGCAGTGCAGTGCAGTGCAGTGCAGTGCGGTGTGGTGTAGTGTAGTGTAGTGTAGTGTAGTGTAGTGTGGTGTGGTGTGGTGTGGTGTGGTGTGGTGTAGTGTAGTGTAGTGTAGTGTAGTGTAGTGTAGTGTAGTGTGTAGTACTAGTGACTGACCCGTAGGTGGGGTTGTGAGTGTAGTGTAGTGTAGTGTAGTGTAGTGTAGTGTAGTGTAGTGTAGTGTAGTGTAGTGTGGTGTAGTGTAGTGTAGTGTGGTGTGGTGTGGTGTAGTGTAGTGTAGTGTAGTGTAGTGTAGTGTAGTGCAGTGCAGTGCAGTGTAGTGTAGTGTAGTGTAGTGTAGTGTAGTGTAGTGTAGTGTAGTGTAGTGTAGTGTAGTGTAGTGTGTAGTACTAGTGACTGACCCGTAGGTGGGGTTGTGAGTGTAGTGTAGTGTAGTGTAGTGTAGTGTGTAGTGTGTGTAGTGTGTGTAGTGTAGTGTAGTGTAGTGTAGTGTAGTGTGTAGTACTAGTGACTGACCCGTAGGTGGGGTTGTGAGTGTAGTGTGTGTAGTACTAGTGACTGACCCGTAGGTGGGGTTGTGAGTGTAGTGTAGTGTGTGTAATGTAGTGTAGTGTGGTGTAGTGTGGTGTAGTGTAGTGTAGTGTAGTGTGTAGTACTAGTGACTGACCCGTAGGTGGGGTTGTGAGTGTAGTGTAGTGTAGTGTAGTGTAGTGTAGCGTGGCGTGGCGTGGCGTGGCGTGGCGTGGGGTGGCGTGGCGTGGCGTAGCGTAGCGTAGCTTAGTGTAGTGTAGTGTAGTGTAGTGTAGTGTAGTTTGGTGTGGTGTGGTGTGGTGTGGTGTGGTGTGGTGTGGTGTGGCGTGGTGTAGTGTAGTGTAGTGTAGTGTAGTGTAGTGTAGTGTAGTGTAGTGTAGTGTAGTGTAGTGCAGTGTAGTGTAGTGTAGTGTAGTGTGTAGTACTAGTGACTGACCCGTAGGTGGGGTTGTGAGTGTAGTGTAGTGTAGTGTAGTGTGTAGTGTGTGTAGTGTGTGTAGTGTAGTGTGGTGTAGTGTAGTGTAGTGTAGTGTAGTGTGTGGTACTAGTGACTGACCCGTAGGTGGGGTTGTGAGTGTAGTGTGTGTAGTACTAGTGACTGACCCGTAGGTGGGGTTGTGAGTGTAGTGTAGTGTGTGTAATGTAGTGTAGTGTGGTGTAGTGTGGTGTAGTGTAGTGTAGTGTAGTGTGTAGTACTAGTGACTGACCCGTAGGTGGGGTTGTGAGTGTAGTGTAGTGTAGTGTAGTGTAGTGTAGTGTAGCGTAGCGTAGCGTGGCGTGGCGTGGCGTGGCGTGGTGTGGTGTGGTGTGGTGTGGCGTGGCGTGGCGTGGCGTGGCGTGGCGTAGCGTAGTGTAGTGTAGTGTAGTGTAGTGTAGTGTAGTGTAGTGTAGTGTAGTGTAGTACTAGTGACTGACCCATAGGTGGGGTCGGTGACGATGGCTCTTGGGTTGACCAGGTCGGTGTTGAACAGGACGCGGCGCTGGCTGCCGTCCAGCCGCGCCACTTCCACCGTGTCGCGCATGGAGTCCGTCCAGAAGAGGAGGCGGGCCAGGTGGTCGATGGCCACGCCCTCTGGACTCTCCAGGTCTGAGGAGGACGACACCGTTGACCTTAAGGTGTATATGGTTGACGAAAACTAACCAAATAGCAAAAACTAAAAATGAAAGAAATTAAAACTATAATAAAATAAAATAAACGACAACTAACTGAAACTGTATTGTGCCACTGTTTTCAAAACTATAACTAAAAACAAATTCCCTTAGTTTTTGTTTTTGTCAATTTATAAGTACAATTGTTACCCTGGAGGAGTGGGCACTTTTTAGGCACTCATTTAGTACCACTTTGACACCACTTAGCCAAATTCCTTGTAGTGGAAACGGTGGAACAAGTGGTAAGTGTGGAATGGAGTGTTTGTTGTTAGGCCAAGGCAGTGAAAATCGGGCTAAAGTGTGGTCCAGGGACCACCGTGGTTTGAGGGGTTCCAAATGGCCCCTTATGGGTGTAAATGGAATCAAATGGACCCTTATACAGGCCCATTGGGTTCCATTTGTTCACTCTCTGATTTATGAAGGTCCTTGAATTTAAAACATTTGAGAAGAGAACCACTCTGCCACACTAAATGGAACAGAGCCTTCATTAGTATCATTGTTTACACCTGTGAGAAGAGAACCACTCTGCCACACTAAATGGAACAGAGCCTTCATTTAGTATCATTGTTTGTGAAGGAAGATTTCTGTCCGGTTAAAGGGCCACTTCACCCCTTTTGCAACCAGATCTTATTTTAATGATGTTTGAGAGACAATAAACACTTTCCTGGGGTTTTTATGTGAGTAATATGTGTTTATATATATTTCACTATTTCAAAGTGTCCATGGGCTCCATGATGTCATGGACACTGGGCTCACTTCCTTCCTGGACTACAATTCCCATAATGCTTTGGTGCACTGCTCCTCCTTGTGGATAGGGGGAGGGCTGTCTTACTGAGACAACATGTAGTCCAGGAAGTGAGCCCAGTGTCCATGACATCATGGAGCCCATGGACACTTTGAAATAGTGAAATATCTAAAAACACAAATTACCCACATAAAAACCACAGGAAAGTGTTTCTTGCCTCCCAAACATCATTAAAATAAGATTTGGTTGTAAAAGGGGTGAAGTGTCCCTTTAAGGCTGCCGTGCATTGATTTACAATGAAGATAAGTTTAGAAAATGACTTCAAACATGAAAGGTTTGAGGAGGGCACAGTACCTGCCGTGACCACTGGGGCGGCGTCACCGCCGTTCAGACGGGCTCTGCTGATGGCTGGTCCAGTGATGTCAGTCCAGTAGACCATGTGATCGACACAGTCATAGGCCACGGCTATCACCACCCTGTCCTGTTCACAACATGTTTACAACATGTTTACAACATGTTAAGAGGTAAGGAAATAGAACAAAATACTAAAGCTGGCAGTGGGTGGTCATTTAGGTAATTAATCTGGCAGTGAATGACTTAATTGAATGCCGACAATTTACGGCCGTCTTTCAGGCTAGACTTCCTATGTTTAACGTTACCTTTGAACAGCCAGTGCACCGACCGCTGAGTTGGTTAAAGTTACCTTTGAACAGCCACTGCACCGACCGCTGAGTTGGTTAAAGTTACCTTTGAACAGCCACTGCACCGACCGCTGAGTTGGTTAAAGTTACCTTTGAACAGCCAGTGCACCGACCGCTGAGTTGGTTAAAGTTACCTTTGAACAGCCAGTGCACCGACCGCTGAGTTGGTTAAAGTTACCTTTGAACAGCCAGTGCACCGACCCATTATATCCCATTCTGTCCGGTGGTTTGCCCGTATGACTTAAAACTGATTAAAAACGTGGATTAAACAATGAAAACATAACTCGGGCAGCTCGCGAATCGCAGGGAAAGTGTTCTACAATTAATTAACTCGAGCAACTCGTGAATAGAAGTCAAAGTGTTAAAATGGGATTTTTATGGACTTTTGATATAAAAATACACAAAAATGTAAATTGTCCCAATTGTTTTGGCATCCATTGTAGGTATGCCCATATGATGACCACAGATATGGTTTAAAAGTATGAAAAACATATGTTTCATTTCACTAGGTCTTTAAAGTGTAACTCACAGGAACATGCAGCAGGGGCGTGGCCTGGTCTTTCATCATGTGATTTCCGTCCAATGGCAGGTGTTCGATCTTCCCGCTCTGGGCGAATAGCAGGTGCGTTCCCGCGGCAACGGGGCTGACGTCAGGCCTAGGGGTGGGGCCTACAGGGGGAGGAGCCACTCCGTGGTCGATGCCTTTAAAAAAAATAGGAGGAAAGAAGTTTAACCTCTTTTTAAAACATCATTGTATACGGAACCTTTCAAAACAGCAGATCTATTGCGATTGATTGATTGATTGATTGATTGATTAATACCTAACTAGAAATGGACTCTGTCGAGGTGCCAACTTGCGCCTTGCACACTGAGTAGGCCATACAGTACATGGCCTACTTGTGCGCAAGCAGAGCGCGCAAGTACTGCTACTAACTAATGTCTTGAATTGCTACGAATTGAATTGAATTGCTACGAATTGAATTGAATTGAATTGAATTGAATTGAATTGAATTGAATTGAATTGAATTGAATTGAATTGAATTGAATTGAATTGAATTGAATTGAATTGAATTGAATTGAATTGAATTGAATCGAATCGAAAAGAATATACACATTTTTTCCACAATTTTGTAACCCATTTTTCACCCCTGTGTCAATTATCTAATGTGATCCTGGGCTCTACACACCCTCCGCCAACCTGGGGAGAGCAACGGACTTGAACTCATGCTTCCTTCTTGCATGAGTGTCCAAGTTGCTCCTTTACACCTGACAGGGGGGAGTTTCCCTGGTTGGACGTAGCGCGTGGAAGGAACACGTTATTCCGACCAGTTGCTTTCCCCTCCGTCAGGCGCCCCGGCTGGCCAGTTTAGAGACCAGGATTACTGCATGTTTTTGTGAGGGTACCTATAGGGGACACGGGGAGAACATGCAAACTCCACACAGAAAGGCCCTTTCGCCAACCCCGCCTCGGGTATGGGCACTGATGACGCGGCGCCCACAGCGTCCCCAGCGGGAATTGAACCCAGGACCTTCTAGCTGTGAGGCGACAGCACTATACAGACTGTGCCACCGTGCCCCATATTATGTGTGTTAATTGAATTGAAAATGTAATTGAATTGAATCGAATAGAAAAGAATATACACATTTTATGTGTGTTAATTGAAAATTGAAAATTGAAAATTGAAAATTGAAAATTGAAAATGTAATGAAATGAAATGAAATGAAATGAAATGAAATGAAATGAAATGAAATGAATTGAATGAGTACATATATAGTAATATTAGTGTATTGACTCACACAGAGGTCTTCCTCCGGTCTGCCTGGTCCCGGGGACCTCCCGCCCGCTGGCGTCCACACACCAGCACTGTCCCACGATGTGGTGACACTGGGTGGGCTGGTAGGCTCCGTGGCCGTCGCACTGGGGCACGTACTGTCCCACGGCCGGGCGGGGGCGGAAGAACGACAGGAACGTCCCTGGGGAGGAGGAGATAAAGAGTTATTGCACAATCTAAACGTTTTTAAATGATTTTAAGCGCTGGAGTGCTATGCCAAGAGTCTGCTTGCCTATGGGCCAGTGGTTCCCAAAGTGGGGTCCGGGGACCCCCAGGGGTCCTTGAGGGAGTTCCAGGGGGTCCCCAGCTAAATGATAGTTTGGAACCAAATGGACCCTTATGGGTCTGTAACTCTGAGAATGTACAAATGGATTCCATTTATACACTCTCAGAGTTACATTAGCATTGATTTTACAATATAAATTGGGGGTCCCAGAGATAGAAATACGGGGGTCCGTAGACTAATATGCATGTCGAACTGGGGGGTCCTTGAAATTAAACGGGTTGAGATCACTGCTAGAGCCGTAAAAATCTTCTCTTATGGGGGTCCCTGGCATATCTTTTTCAAATGGGGGTCCGCGGGGCTTAATTAGTGTCAATTTGGGGGTCCTTGTCATGGAAAAATTTGGGAACCACTGATATAGAGCGTCGCAGTCCCGTCCCCTTTCATGACGACGTGAGACCCAGAAGAGAGAGAGAGACGTGAGACCCAGAAGAGAGAGAGAGACGTGAGACCCAGAAGAGAGAGAGACGTGAGACCCAGAAGAGAGAGAGAGACGTGAGACCCAGAAGAGAGAGAGAGACGTGAGACCCAGAAGAGAGAGAGACGTGAGACCCAGAAGAGAGAGAGAGACGTGAGACCCAGAAGAGAGAGAGAGACGTGAGACCCAGAAGAGAGAGAGAGACGTGAGACCCAGAAGAGAGAGAGAGACGTGAGACCCAGAAGAGAGAGAGACGTGAGACCCAGAAGAGAGAGAGAGACGTGAGACCCAGAAGAGAGAGAGAGACGTGAGACCCAGAAGAGAGAGAGAGACGTGAGACCCAGAAGAGAGAAAAAGACGTGAGACCCAGAAGTGAATTCTCTGTTCATTTTCTCCATAGGCAAGACGTTGACGCCGCGGACAAAGCCAACTCGAGTTGTGACAAATCATGACAACAAACACAACATTTTGGGCCGAACACATAATTACAAAGAAGAAAAACAACAAAGAAAAGTGTTGTAACCTGCCGTTTTCTTCTCCTTTCTAATTATTTGTTCGGCCCGTTTGTTGTCATGATGTGTCACAACTCGAGTTGGCTTCGTACGAGGCTTAAAAGGTCTTGAAATAAACACTATAAACACTGCGACGCTCTATATAGGCAACCAGAGTAAAGGGCCTTGCAAACGTGAAGCGAGGAATGCAGGCGTTGTTGCCTGGATCAACACAGGTCTCCTCCAGGTCTGCTCAAGGGAGGCGCAACAACGCAAGCGTAAAAAAAAAGGTAAACAGAATTCAGGTCTGGGGAGTCGCGGGCGTGTTCGCGTAACGAGCATGCGCGCAACAAATTCACGGGCCCGCACTCACGTAAATACGCTTGCGTTGTCGCACTGCGACTTCTCCGAGCAAAAACGCAGGTCTCATTGAAAATGAACTATAGGTGTGTTTTATCGCTCCCCGTTTGCAAGGCCCTTAAAACTAAAAACTACCACCAACCTGTGGATGAGGAGGAGGCCTGGGTGGCTCTGTCTCTGTCCAGCTCACACGGGGTCTTCTCTTCTCTTTGTTCTGGGAAACGCACGCACGCACGCACGCACGCACGCACGCACGCACGCACGCACGCACGCACGCACGCACGCACGCAGGCACGCACGCACGCACGCACGCACGCACACGCACACGCACACGCACACGCACACACACACACACACACACACATGAAATGGTCTGTATAGTCATAGTTTTTTCAGTCATCGTATTTTTATTTAGTTTTTTTTCCGAATGTATAAAAATGTATAGTTGATGGCCCGGGCCGCGGGCGTGGTTGTCCGCCAGTCCGGGCTAAAACAATGGCAGCCTGACAGCGTGTTGCAGGTTCGAATCCCGATCCCGACGACCTTTGCTGCATGCGAGTCATTTCCCGTCTCTCTCTCTCTCTCCCCGTATCCTCTCAGTCTACTGTCCCGGCAATAAAGGCATAAAAGACCAAAAATAAATCCTAAAAATGAATGAATGAATGAAGTTGACTACAATGAACACTGGACTGGTTGAGTCTTTCAACCTGGCTGGTGGTAGGCTCTCTCTCTCTCTCTCTCTCTGTCTGTCTCTGTCTCTGTCTCTGTCTCTGTCTCTGTCTCTGTCTCTGTCTCTGTCTCTCTCTCTCTCTCTCTCTCTCTCTCTCTCTCTCTCTCTCTCTCTCTCTCTCTCTCTCTCTCTCTCTCTCTCTCTCTCTGTCTGTCTGTCTGTCTCTCTCTCTCTGTCTCTCTCTCTCTCTCTCTCTCTGTCTCTCTCTGTCTCTCTCTGTCTCTCTCTCTGTCTCTCTCTGTCTCTCTCTGTCTCTCTCTCTCTCTCTGTCTCTCTCTGTCTCTCTCTCTCGCTCTCTCTGTCTCTCTCTGTCTCTCTCTCTCGCTCTCTCTGTCTCTCTCTCTCTCTCTCTCTCTCTCTCTCTCTCTGTCTCTCTCTGTCTCTCTCTCTCTCTCTCTCTCTCTCTCTCTCTCTCTGTCTCTCTCTCTCTCTCTCTCTCTCTCTCTCTCTCTCTCTCTCTGATGAAACACAAACAGGAGATTCCACCCGGGACACCCTGTCCTGGGTCAGGTCACATGGGGTGCGTGCGTGCGTGCGCGTGTTTGTGTGTGGGGGAGGGGGAGGGGGGGGGGGGGGGGGTCACAGTGACATCTGGAACCCTTCTTACATCCTCCTCAAGGACGTATTTACCCTATAGGTCGTATATGTGTAGCAGAACACAGACCATGTGCTTCATAACAGCACTGTCTGGTCTCAACTAAATGTCTCCTCTATAGAGGAGACAACGCCAAGCCCAGGAAATAATTCCCAATGCATTTTTCCCATAGAAATTTCAAAATGTATTTATTTAAAGACCTTTTAAGCGTCGTACGAAGCCAACTCGAGTCGTGACAAATCATGACAACACACACAGTATTTTGGACCAAAAAAATAATTACAAAGAAGAAAAACAACCAAAAATGTGTTGTAACCTGCCGTTTTTTTTCTTCTTTCTAATTATTTGTTCTGCCCAAAACATTGTGTTTATTGTCATGATTTGTCACAACTTCAGTTGGCTTTGTCCGCGGCGTAAACGTCTTTAAATAAATACTTTTTGAAAAGTCTATGAGGAAAATTAATGGGGAATTATTTTCCGGGTCTCTCGAGGTGGCGGGACTGCGACGCTCTATGTCCACACCTTCAACTAAATGTCTCATCTATGTCCACACCTTTTACCCGTCTGTAAAACAACTGCCCTCTCTAGACCACGAGTGCAGCATTTACTACATGGTGAAATACATGCAAATGCCCTCCTCTCCTTTCCATGCCTAATACTGGAAGGCAGCATTCAGGAGAATTTTTTCCGAAGTCTCCCGAACTTGAACGCAGTATTTTGCATTGAACAAATTTGTTTAGAAGTCCATGTCGTTACACACCGCATCTCCACTAGCTAAAGAGTGCTGGGTTGCGCCCCGAAAATAGCTGATCTACAAGCTCACAACGCGATGCGTTGTGAGCTTACGAGATTTCAGCCCCTGCCCCTCTAAACACTCTCTGCACGCCCCTGCGTGTGTGACGTGCACACGCACACGTGCGTCATCAGGTACAGTAAGGACACTATGGCAGGTTATGACATAACAAATTAACCCTTTGCAGACGGAGCGGGTCGTAAACACCTCACATTAGAGCGGAGGAAGCTGTAATTACCCAGAATCCCACAGTGCTGCTGGGGGGAGGGGGGGGGGGGCAGAGAGCATGCGCCAACGCTCTGTGTGAGTAGATTTACTCCACAACCACTAAGTACATTTACTCAACTGTCTGTCTGCCTGCCTGCCTGCTGTCTGTTATCAGGGTGACAGTTGTCTGGTGTTTGTAACATGGAGGTCACAGCTATGTAAACACTATCATTACACACTGCCTTTTAGGGGTGTTTTCTGTGCTTAATGTTTAGATTTTAAAGGTGCTGTAGGTGATATTATTTTTGGTTAAAACAAAACGTTATTTACAAAGTTAAAGCTCTTTAATACACAGGAAAAATAGCTGGTAGAACCTTCTCTAAAACACCCTGGACAACGCTCCACACGTCCTAGACTCTTCTCCCTTCTCTAAAACACCCTGGACAACGCTCCACACGTCCTAGACTCTTCTCCCTTCTCTAAAACACCCTGGACAACGCTCCACACGTCCTAGACTCTTCTCCCTTCCCTAAAACACCCTGGACAACGCTCCACACGTCCTAGACTCTTCTCCCTTCTCTAAAACACCCTGGACAACGCTCCACACGTCCTAGACTCTTCTCCCTTCCCTAAAACACCCTGGACAACGCTCCACACGTCCTAGACTCTTCTCCCTTCTCTAAAACACCCTGGACAACGCTCCACACGTCCTAGACTCTTCTCCCTTCTCTAAAACACCCTGGACAACGCTCCACACGTCCTAGACTCTTCTCCCTTCTCTAAAACACCCTGGACAACGCTCCACACGTCCTAGACTCTTCTCCCTTCTCTAAAACACCCTGGACAACGCTCCACACGTCCAGACTCTTCCCCCTTCTCTAAAACACCCTGGACAACGCTCCACACGTCCTAGACTCTTCTCCCTTCTCTAAAACACCCTGGACAACACCCCACACGTCCTAGACTCTTCTCCCTTCTCTAAAACACCCTGGACAACGCTCCACACGTCCTAGACTCTTCTCCCTTCTCTAAAACACCCTGGACAACGCTCCACACGTCCCAGACTCTTCTCCCTTCTCTAAAACACCCTGGACAACGCTCCACACGTCCCAGACTCTTCTCCCTTCTCTAAAACACCCTGGACAACGCTCCACACGTCCTAGACTCTTCTCCCTTCTCTAAAACACCCTGGACAACGCTCCACACGTCCTAGACTCTTCTCCCTTCTCTAAAACACCCTGGACAATGCTCCACACGTCCAGACTCTTCTCCCTTCTCTAAAACACCCTGGACAACGCTCCACACGTCCTAGACTCTTCTCCCTTCTCTAAAACACCCTGGACAACGCTCCACACGTCCTAGACTATTCTCCCTTCCCTAAAACACCCTGGACAACGATCCACACGTCCTAGACTCTTATCCCTTCTCTAAAACACCCTGGACAACGCTCCACACGTCCTAGACTCTTCTCCCTTCTCTAAAACACCCTGGACAATGCTCCACACGTCCAGACTCTTCTCCCTTCTCTAAAACACCCTGGACAACGCTCCACACGTCCTAGACTATTCTCCCTTCCCTAAAACACCCTGGACAACGCTCCACACGTCCTCACGTCCTAGACTCTTCTCCCTTCTCTAAAACACCCTGGACAACGCTCCACACGTGCTAGACTCTTATCCCTTCTCTAAAACACCCTGGACAACGCTCCACACGTGCTAGACTCTTATCCCTTCTCTAAAACACCCTGGACAACGCTCCACACGTCCCAGACTCTTCTCCCTTCTCTAAAACACCCTGGACAATGCTCCACACGTCCAGACTCTTCTCCCTTCTCTAAAACACCCTGGACAACGCTCCACACGTCCTAGACTATTCTCCCTTCCCTAAAACACCCTGGACAACGCTCCACACGTCCTCACGTCCTAGACTCTTCTCCCTTCTCTAAAACACCCTGGACAACGCTCCACACGTGCTAGACTCTTATCCCTTCTCTAAAACACCCTGGACAACGCTCCACACGTGCTAGACTCTTATCCCTTCTCTAAAACACCCTGGACAACGCTCCACACGTCCCAGACTCTTCTCCCTTCTCTAAAACACCCTGGACAACACTCCACACGTCCTAGACTCTTCCCCCTTCCCTAAAACACCCTGGACAACGCTCCACACGTCCTAGACTCTTCTCCCTTCTCTAAAACACCCTGGACAACGCTCCACACGTCCAGACTCTTCTCCCTTCTCTAAAACACCCTGGACAACGCTCCACACGTCCCAGACTCTTCCCCCTTCCCTAAAACACCCTGGACAACGCTCCACACGTCCTAGACTCTTATCCCTTCTCTAAAAACACCCTGGACAACGCTCCACACGTCCTAGACTCTTATCCCTTCTCTAAAAACACCCTGGACAACGCTCCACACGTGCTAGACTCTTATCCCTTCTCTAAAACACCCTGGACAACGCTCCACACGTCCCAGACTCTTCTCCCTTCTCTAAAACACCCTGGACAACACTCCACACGTCCCAGACTCTTCCCCCTTCCCTAAAACACCCTGGACAACACTCCACACGTCCCAGACTCTTCCCCCTTCTCTAAAACACCCTGGACAACGCTCCACACGTCCTAGACTCTTATCCCTTCTCTAAAAACACCCTGGACAACGCTCCACACGTCCTAGACTCTTATCCCTTCTCTAAAACACCCTGGACAGGTCGCTCCACACGTCCTAGACTCTTCTCCCTTCTCTAAAACACCCTGGACAACGCTCCACACATCCTAGACTCTTCTCCCTTCTCTAAAACACCCTGGACAACGCTCCACACGTCCCAGACTCTTCTCCCTTCTCTAAAACACCCTGGACAACGCTCCACACGTCCCAGACTCTTCCCCCTTCCCTAAAACACCCTGGACAACGCTCCACACGTCCTAGACTCTTATCCCTTCTCTAAAACACCCTGGACAACGCTCCAAACGTCCCAGACTCTTCCCCCTTCCCTAAAACACCCTGGACAACGCTCCACACGTCCTAGACTCTTATCCCTTCTCTAAAACACCCTGGACAACACCCCACACGTCCCAGACTCTTCTCCCTTCTCTAAAACACCCTGGACAACGCTCCACACGTCCCAGACTCTTCTCCCTTCTCTAAAACACCCTGGACAACGCTCCACACGTCCTAGACTCTTCTCCCTTCTCTAAAACACCCTGGACAACGCTCCACACGTCCTAGACTCTTATCCCTTCTCTAAAACACCCTGGACAACGCTCCACACGTCCCAGACTCTTCTCCCTTCTCTAAAACACCCTGGACAACACTCCACACGTCCCAGACTCTTCCCCCTTCCCTAAAACACCCTGGACAACGCTCCACACGTCCTAGACTCTTATCCCTTCTCTAAAACACCCTGGACAGGTCGCTCCACAGGTGCTGTAGGTGATATTATTTTTGGTTAAAACAAAACGTTATTTACAAAGTTAAAGCTCTTTAATACACAGGAAAAATAGCTGGTAGAACCTTCTCTAAAACACCCTGGACAGGTCGCTCCACACGTCCTAGACTCTTCTCCCTTCCCTAAAACACCCTGGACAACGCTCCACACGTCCTAGACTCTTCTCCCTTCTCTAAAACACCCTGGACAACGCTCCACACGTCCCAGACTCTTCTCCCTTCTCTAAAACACCCTGGACAACGCTCCACACGTCCCAGACTCTTCTCCCTTCTCTAAAACACCCTGGACAACGCTCCACACGTCCTAGACTCTTCTCCCTTCTCTAAAACACCCTGGACAACGCTCCACACGTCCTAGACTCTTCTCCCTTCTCTAAAACACCCTGGACAACGCTCCACACGTCCTAGACTCTTCTCCCTTCTCTAAAACACCCTGGACAACGCTCCACACGTCCTAGACTCTTATCCCTTCTCTAAAACACCCTGGACAACGCTCCACACGTGCTAGACTCTTATCCCTTCTCTAAAACACCCTGGACAACGCTCCACACGTCCTAGACTCTTCTCCCTTCTCTAAAACACCCTGGACAACGCTCCACACGTCCTAGACTCTTCTCCCTTCTCTAAAACACCCTGGACAACGCTCCACATGTCCAGACTCTTCTCCCTTCTCTAAAACACCCTGGACAACGCTCCACACGTCCTAGACTCTTCTCCCTTCTCTAAAACACCCTGGACAACGCTCCACATGTCCAGACTCTTCTCCCTTCTCTAAAACACCCTGGACAACGCTCCACACGTCCTAGACTCTTATCCCTTCTCTAAAACACCCTGGACAACGCTCCACACGTCCTAGACTCTTATCCCTTCTCTAAAACACCCTGGACAACGCTCCACACGTCCTAGACTCTTATCCCTTCTCTAAAACACCCTGGACAACGCTCCACACGTCCTAGACTCTTCTCCCTTCTCTAAAACACCCTGGACAACGCTCCACACGTCCTAGACTCTTCTCCCTTCTCTAAAACACCCTGGACAACGCTCCACATGTCCAGACTCTTCTCCCTTCTCTAAAACACCCTGGACAACGCTCCACACGTCCTAGACTCTTCTCCCTTCTCTAAAACACCCTGGACAACGCTCCACATGTCCAGACTCTTCTCCCTTCTCTAAAACACCCTGGACAACGCTCCACACGTCCTAGACTCTTATCCCTTCTCTAAAACACCCTGGACAACGCTCCACACGTCCCAGACTCTTCTCCCTTCTCTAAAACACCCTGGACAACACTCCACACGTCCCAGACTCTTCCCCCTTCCCTAAAACACCCTGGACAACGCTCCACACGTCCTAGACTCTTATCCCTTCTCTAAAACACCCTGGACAGGTCGCTCCACAGGTGCTGTAGGTGATATTATTTTTGGTTAAAACAAAACGTTATTTACAAAGTTAAAGCTCTTTAATACACAGGAAAAATAGCTGGTAGAACCTTCTCTAAAACACCCTGGACAACGCTCCACACGTCCTAGACTCTTCTCCCTTCTCTAAAACACCCTGGACAACGCTCCACACGTCCCAGACTCTTCTCCCTTCTCTAAAACACCCTGGACAACGCTCCACACGTCCTAGACTCTTCTCCCTTCTCTAAAACACCCTGGACAACGCTCCACACGTCCTAGACTCTTATCCCTTCTCTAAAACACCCTGGACAACGCTCCACACGTGCTAGACTCTTATCCCTTCTCTAAAACACCCTGGACAACGCTCCACACGTCCTAGACTCTTCTCCCTTCTCTAAAACACCCTGGACAACGCTCCACACGTCCTAGACTCTTCTCCCTTCTCTAAAACACCCTGGACAACGCTCCACATGTCCAGACTCTTCTCCCTTCTCTAAAACACCCTGGACAACGCTCCACACGTCCTAGACTCTTATCCCTTCTCTAAAAACACCCTGGACAACGCTCCACACGTCCTAGACTCTTATCCCTTCTCTAAAACACCCTGGACAACGCTCCACACGTCCTAGACTCTTCTCCCTTCTCTAAAACACCCTGGACAACGCTCCACATGTCCAGACTCTTCTCCCTTCTCTAAAACACCCTGGACAACGCTCCACACGTCCTAGACTCTTATCCCTTCTCTAAAAACACCCTGGACAACGCTCCACACGTCCTAGACTCTTCTCCCTTCTCTAAAACACCCTGGACAACGCTCCACATGTCCAGACTCTTCTCCCTTCTCTAAAACACCCTGGACAACGCTCCACATGTCCAGACTCTTCTCCCTTCTCTAAAACACCCTGGACAACGCTCCACACGTCCTAGACTCTTATCCCTTCTCTAAAAACACCCTGGACAACGCTCCACACGTGCTAGACTCTTATCCCTTCTCTAAAACACCCTGGACAACGCTCCACACGTCCCAGACTCTTCTCCCTTCTCTAAAACACCCTGGACAACACTCCACACGTCCCAGACTCTTCCCCCTTCCCTAAAACACCCTGGACAACGCTCCACACGTCCTAGACTCTTATCCCTTCTCTAAAACACCCTGGACAGGTCGCTCCACACGTCCTAGACTCTTCTCCCTTCTCTAAAACACCCTGGACAACGCTCCACACATCCTAGACTCTTCTCCCTTCTCTAAAACACCCTGGACAACGCTCCACACGTCCCAGACTCTTCTCCCTTCTCTAAAACACCCTGGACAACGCTCCACACGTCCCAGACTCTTCCCCCTTCCCTAAAACACCCTGGACAACGCTCCACACGTCCTAGACTCTTATCCCTTCTCTAAAACACCCTGGACAACGCTCCACACGTCCCAGACTCTTCCCCCTTCCCTAAAACACCCTGGACAACGCTCCACACGTCCTAGACTCTTATCCCTTCTCTAAAACACCCTGGACAACACCCCACACGTCCCAGACTCTTCTCCCTTCTCTAAAACACCCTGGACAACGCTCCACACGTCCCAGACTCTTCTCCCTTCTCTAAAACACCCTGGACAACGCTCCACACGTCCTAGACTCTTCTCCCTTCTCTAAAACACCCTGGACAACGCTCCACACGTCCTAGACTCTTATCCCTTCTCTAAAACACCCTGGACAACGCTCCACACGTCCTAGACTCTTCTCCCTTCCCTAAAACACCCTGGACAACGCTCCACACGTCCTAGACTTTTATTTCTTCTCTAAAACACCCTGGACAACGCTCCACACGTCCTAGACTCTTCTCCCTTCTCTAAAACACCCTGGACAACGCTCCACACGTCCTAGACTCTTCTCCCTTCTCTAAAACACCCTGGACAACGCTCCACACGTCCCAGACTCTTCTCCCTTCCCTAAAACACCCTGGACAACGCTCCACACGTCCTAGACTCTTATCCCTTCTCTAAAACACCCTGGACAATGCTCCACACGTCCTAGACTCTTATCCCTTCTCTAAAACACCCTGGACAATGCTCCACACGTCCTAGACTCTTATCCCTTCTCTAAAACACCCTGGACAATGCTCCACACGTCCTATACTCTTCTACCTTCCCTAAGACACCCTGGACAACGCTCCACACGTCCCAGACTCTTCTCCCTTCCCTAAAACACCCTGGACAACGCTCCACACGTCCTAGACTATTCTCCCTTCCCTAAAACACCATGGACAATGCTCCACACGTCCTAGACTATTCTCCCTTCCCTAAAACACCCTGGACAACGCTCCACACGTCCTAGACTATTCTCCCTTCCCTAAAACACCATGGACAACGCTCCACACGTCCTAGACTATTCTCCCTTCCCTAAAACACCCTGGACAACGCTCCACATGTCCTAGACTATTCTCCCTTCCCTAAAACACCATGGACAACGCTCCACACGTCCTCTACTATTCTCCCTTCTCTAAAACACCCTGGACAACGCTCCACACGTCCTAGACTATTCTCCCTTCCCTAAAACACCCTGGACAACGCTCCACACGTCCTAGACTATTCTCCCTTCTCTAAAACACCCTGGACAACGCTCCACACGTCCAGACTCTTCTCCCTTCCCTAAAACACCCTGGACAACGCTCCACACGTCCTAGACTATTCTCCCTTCCCTAAAACACCCTGGACAACGCTCCACACGTCCTAGACTCTTCTCCCTTCTCTAAAACACCCTGGACAACGCTCCACATGTCCTAGACTCTTCCCCCTTCCCTAAAACACCCTGGACAACGCTCCACACGTCCTAGACTATTCTCCCTTCTCTAAAACACCCTGGACAACGCTCCACACGTCCTAGACTATTCTCCCTTCCCTAAAACAACCTGGACAATGCTCCACACGTCCTAGACTCTTATCCCTTCCATAAAACACCCTGGACAACGCTCCACACGTCCTTGACTATTCTCCCTTCTCTAAAACACCCTGGACAACGCCGGACAAATCAAAACTTCCTATATCAAAATCAACACTGCAAGGTCGTTTGTTACCTGTGCACTGGAAGCCGTCGCCGTGGTAACCGGGTCGACACTGACAGCTGAAGGATCCCGGGGTGTTGAGACACACTGCGTCTCCATGACAACGGCCCTGCTGACACTCATCCATGTCTGCACGCACACACACACACGCAGACACACGCAGACACACGCACATGCACGCACACACACACACGCAGACACACGCACATGCACGCACGCAGACACACACACACATGCACACATGTCGTGAAGTAACAATATCAGTAGAAATTATTGGAAAATGGAAATACTGACGTAAAGTTAAATTAAGTACTTCAAAATGGCTCGATTCCGGTCAAAGACGTCTTTGACGACCTTTGGGGTTTTTATTGATTCAGAATATCCTCTTCTCTTAACACTACCCACTGCAGTAGCTTCCCCGACACTAGGCAACTCTTCCATTGTAAGCGCGATCTTTGACCGCGTTTTTATTCTCATTAATCTTGCGTAGCCAGACAACTATTCCACAATCTCCGAATGCTATAGAGTCTGGAACTACACCTCCTGAAATCCGAATAATCTGTTTGTCATTTCCGTTCACGAAAATATATTTTAAAATATCTTTAAGCCTACATTTAATTTTTTAATATACATTTCTGCTAGCCTATATATAAGCTATATATGCTTTGATGATTTATATTTATATTAGGATACATTTGCGCGACTGTCAAGACGAAACGGAAGTGGAGAGGAGGCTTCGCTTCCATATGTTACTCGTGATCAGAGCTTCCGTTGCTCCAGACTGTATGACGGAAGCATTTGAAAATTGCAAGAGGTGACAGTCTGGCAACACGAGACTAGGGGCTTATTAAACAAAATCATCGCTACCTCGCTGTTACAATATTAACGCTTCTGATGACTCTTAACGTTACGATCGCCACATTAGTTATAGGCGACTTTGCTTCCGGTTCATTTGGAGTGAATTTGGAGGGTTTTCAAAATAAAACACCTCCGTGCATTCGCCCTGCAGGGAAGCGACAGTGCCGGAGTTCAAACATCGGCATGTCAAAGAGTATAAGTGGAGTCATTGTACATAGCTGTATACCTAGTTGTACTTAGGAGTAGGGAAGTCTGGAGCTCTCTGGTGGAGCTGTTACCCCCCGTATATAGCTGTATACCTAGTTGTACTTAGGAGTAGGGAAGTCTGGAGCTCTCTGGTGGAGCTGTTACCCCCCGTGTATAGCTGTATACCTAGTTGTACTTAGGAGTAGGGAAGTCTGGAGCTCTCTGGTGGAGCTGTTACCCCCCGTGACCCGACTACGGATAAGCGGTTCAAGACGGATGGATGGATTGTACTTAGTTACTTTACACCACAGAGTAATTGTACTTAGTTTACAGTATACGGTACGTCCCAGCGCTGATGACATGACCAGAAATGTTCTGTTCTGGTTCAAACACACAATGTTCTGTTTGTGAAGGAAACCTCTCCTCTCTAATCTATGGACATTCCTCTGCATGTTGGGGGCTGGCCAACAACACTGTGCGTGTGTGTGTGCGTGCGTGCGTGCGTGCGTGCGTGCGTGCGTGTGTGTGTGTGTGCGTGCGTGCGTGCGTGCGTGCGTGCGTGCGTGCGTGCGTGCGTGCGTGCGTGCGTGCGTGCGTGCGTGCGTGCGTGCGTGCGTTCTAGAAGTGCGTGCATGCGTGCGTGCGTGCGTGCTCTCTAAGATGAATGGCCAACGAGCCCTACAGATGTCAGACTTGGGTTGAGCATTTCCTGTGGGCGTGGCTTGTGTTATCTCATGTTTCTGCCTGCAGGGCCAACATGCTGCATATAACAGAGTACATTTACCCAAGTAGGGAATGTACTTAAATACATTCAGGGCGGGAACCCCTTTTGGTGTTTTAAGCATTATGTCAAACTTTACCTATTGAAAAAATAGCAGATCTACAAGCTCATAGCGCGGCACCGAGTGCCGCGCTATGAGCTTGTAGGTCTGCTATTTTTGAAAAATCGCGAAAATGTGGCGCAAATCTTTTAATATATTCTTTCGTTTTTAACCTTTTTAACTCAAATTTTTGCTTCTGGGGAGGTCCCAGGAACAACATATTTTCAGATGGCGGTCGACGGCCAATTACAGATCATTTTTGGGGTCCTTGACATGAAATATTGAGCACCACTGATATAGAAACATGAGGTATTCCTGAAAACTGTCATGATTTAGAATACATTTGTAGGGGGCCACAAACCGACCACAGCTTAAATAGGTGAACAATCAACTGCGACGGAAGGGGCTGCGATGCGATATTTTTCAGAGAGAACTCTCGGGGCCTCTAGCCGTCGTGCGTAGCGCTAATAACCGCCCCTGCCTATTTTAGCTCTGACTCTGAGATGGAAAGTGTTTCTTCCCTGTGCAGCGGCACGCGCACGCACACGCACACGCACACGCACACACATGCGCACACACACACACACACACACACACACACACACACACACACACACACACACACACACACACACACACACACAGTGTGTGTAACGTACCCACACAGGTGCGGCCGTCTCCCAGGAAGCCCGGCAGACAGGAGCAGATGTAGTCGGAGGCTCCGGTGTAGCTGCACAGCGCCCTCTCTGGCAGGTCACAGGTATGACTGCCTCTGGCACAGTGGTCTACAGGGCGATCGTCCACTACACACAAACACACGTGTGCGCACACACACACGCACGCACGCACGCACACGAGCACGCACGCGCACGCACACACACACACACACGCACACATGCGCACACACACACACACACACACACACACACAAATGCACGCGCACACACACACACAGAAACAAACAAACAGAACAATCTTCAGAAATTGCAGAAGTACAGATCTACAAGCTCACAAGTTGTTGCAATGTGATGGATATACAGTATATATAAATATATATATAAGTGAAAGAAAGAAAATAGAAGAAAGATAGACAAGGAAAGAGATACAGGCAAATTAAGTAGTACAAGTAGAGACAGCCAGCAATGAGTAAAACACAATGAGTAAAAATGTAGTCTCTGTGACGCATCATGCATGGGGGCGGGGCCACAATCTGCATTCAAACTAAAGATGTTCCTAGATATGTTCTAAAGCTTTGTCATTGGTCGGGGAAAAAAATGAAGTATAGAAGGAGAAGTATAGGAAGTATAGACAGGCAAATCGACCAATGACAAAGCTTCTAGGAAAATCTTTGAATGCATATTGCGGCCCCTAGATGAGTCACAGAGACTACATTGTTTTTGAGAGCGTTCTACCCATTGCTGGCTGTCTGAATACAAAAAAGAAAAAAAAAGTAATTAAAATGTTGACATAATTTATTATTGCTTATAGCAGCTTTAACCGGTAAGGCTTAACAGTTCGTGGTTAATAAAATGTCTCCAAATGGCGACCATGCTATAGGCTGACAGCGTGCGTGCGCACGTGTGTGCCTGTTTGCGCGAGTGTGTGCGTGGACAATGAGGAGTGAACAATGTGACAGTTGTTACAGTGAATTATGACATTCTCCACACTGTGTGAGAAACCATGAACATTATTCACATACTCTATACAACCCACAACCGCACGCACGCACGCACGCACGCACGCACGCACGCACGCACGCTCCACATCAACCGGATGACAAAAGACCTTCTTGAAGAACAAGAAGAGAGAAACATCTGTTTTGTACAATTACACACCGCGCATACACACACACACACACACACACACACACACACACACACACACACACACACATGGGCGTCACACCCACAGGGGATGAGGGGTATACACCCCCCCCCCCCTCCCCCGCTTCACAGAAAGATGATTCCATCCCCCTCACGTTCGCCAGACTTTTTTTTTTCCTCCAGTTTTTTTCTTCTCATTCCACCGTGTAGTGTAGTTCTCACACACACACACACACACACACACACACACACACACACACACACACACACACACACACACACACACACACACACACACACACACACACACACACACACACACACACACACACACACACACACGTACCGACACATGTCTTGCCGTCGGTGCTGAACTGGTATCCATGGTTACACTGGCATCGGAACGTCCCTGGCTGGTTGTTACACACCGCGTTGGACCCACACACCTGTGTGTCTACACACTCGTCAACGTCTGTAACAGACACCAATACAATGAATGTACACAATATTAATACACACTCTCTATGTCTGTAACAGACACCAATACAATGAATGTACACAATATTAATACACACTCTATATGTCTGTAACAGACACCAATACAACAAAATACACAATATTATATACACACTGGGGACATGTACCACCGGTCCACGGGGACATGTACCACCGGTACGAGGAGCGGTACCGGTCCATGGTGACATGTACCACCGGTCCACGGGGACATGTACCACCGGTCCACGGGGACATGCACCACCGGTCCACGGGGACATGTACCACCGGTCCGTGGGGACATGTACCACCGGTCCATGGGACATGTACCACCGGTCCATGGGGACATGTACCACCGGTCCACGGGGACATGTACCACCGGTCCATGGGGACATGTACCACCGGTCCATGGGACATGTACCACCGGTCCATGGGGACATGTACCACCGGTCCATGGGACATGTACCACCGGTCCACGGGGACATGTACCACCGGTCCACGGGGACATGTACCACCGGTCCATGGGGACATGTACCACCGGTCCACGGGGACATGTACCACCGGTCCACGGGGACATGTACCACCGGTCCACGGGGACATGTACCACCGGTCCACGGGGACATGTACCACCGGTCCACGGGGACATGTACCACCGGTCCATGGGGACATGTACCACCGGTCCACGGGACATGTACCACCGGTCCGTGGGGACATGTACCACCGGTCCACGGGGACATGTACCACCGGTCCATGGGGACATGTACCACCGGTCCATGGGACATGTACCACCGGTCCATGGGACATGTACCACCGGTCCATGGGACATGTACCACCGGTCCATGGGACATGTACCACCGGTCCATGGGGACATGTACCACCGATCCGTGGGGACATGTACCACCGGTCCGTGGGGACATGTACCACCGGTCCATGGGGACATGTACCACCGGTCCACGGGACATGTACCACCGGTCCATGGGGACATGTACCACCGGTCCATGGGGACATGTACCACCGGTCCATGGGACATGTACCACCGGTCCGTGGGGACATGTACCACCGGTCCATGGGGACATGTACCACCGGTCCATGGGGACATGTACCACCGGTCCATGGGGACATGTACCACCGGTCCATGGGACATGTACCACCGGTCCATGGGGACATGTACCACCGGTCCACGGGGACATGTACCACCGGTCCATGGGACATGTACCACCGGTCCATGGGACATGTACCACCGGTCCGTGGGGACATGTACCACCGGTCCATGGGGACATGTACCACCGGTCCGTGGGGACATGTACCACCGGTCCATGGGGACATGTACCACCGGTCCATGGGGACATGTACCACCGGTCCACGGGGACATGTACCACCGGTCCACGGGGACATGTACCACCGGTTCGCGGGTGCAGGGAAGGTGGCCGCGAATCTATAACCTTGTGGATTCTCCAAACAGCGAGAACAGTTGACTCCAGGTCGCATGAAGATACCAAGATACAAAGGATGCGTCTTTATACTGATGAAGGTTCGTATGATTCATGATGACTATTTTTAATTGTAAAATGTAACGTAAATTGTTAATTGTAAATTGTAATTAACACTAGATCTGTTTGACCAGAATGGAACAGAGCCTCCTTCATTTTAGTAACACCTGTGGAAGAAGTAAGGAAGAGCCCCCCAATTTCTTCACAAATTACCGAATTCAGTGTAATGAATAATTTAAACTAGTGATCGACCGATATGGTTTTTGGCCGATATATCCGATCACCGATTAGTGGACAATCAAAAAGCCGATAGCCGATATTATAAACCGATATTAATTTAAGTTAAATAACTTACTTTAAGTAACATAAATTCCAACACAAGAATTCCTTTAAATGCATTGGAGAATATGTATCGCTTATAAAAAAGGAAGTGCAAGAAGCACCAACATCGTTTCAGTAACACTTCCCCCCCCTCCATCAAATGCAGCTTTTTTTTAAATTCAAGTGCAAACATGTACTGTAGCAGCATATATATAATTGTATCTATCTATCTATCTATGAATGCACCAAGTGTTTGTGTGTGTGTGTGTGTGTGTAATTGTCCAGAACCGCCCCAAAAAGGCCTCTGCCCGGGCTCTTGACCAGGCCCATGCCCAGCGTCCATATGGAGCTGGCCTGTTCTGACCTCACAGCACTCCATATTTGGGCATGCCTGACACAGAAGACAGAACTCCACAAGCTGGCTGCATATACTCCCTATTTGGGCATGCCTTGCAAAGAACTCCATATATGGGCATAAAAGGGAGACAGACCTGATATCTGGGTGGGGCATTAATTTCCAACTTGCATCGTTCCAAGTAGATCAGTGCCCAATGGGCTGTAGAGGCCCTATGGGCACCGTTCTAGTTTATCAAGAGTTGGTGATCTACAAGCCCACAGCACATTGCATCATGACATGTTGAGAGCTTGTAGATCTGCTGCCCAAACTCTCCAAAGCCATGTTACCTTGTTTTTAGTCCACCACTGAAATTTGCCACTTTCAAGATCACTGGCCACTTTTTAATGCATGTAGAATTTGTTTTTACCATTCATTTTATAGCAATAAAAGACAATATGTCTCAAAACACTGGCCAACAGTAAAATTATTGGCAACTAAATGAATATGAATTAGAAATGAAGACTGCCAATGCTACTGATTGTTTCATTCTTCATTGGCTTGCAGTTATTGCATATAGCCAAAATGCAATAATCATATTAGGCTGGTCAGGATGGGGGGAAAAAAAAGTTGTGCTTCAGTTGGCTGGCACACACACACACACACACACACACACACACACACACACACACACACACACACACACGACAGGCAATCAATAGACAACGCGTTACAGCTGTTGTTTGCAGCGTTAGCAGGCAGCAGCTAGCTTGGCTAACGTAGTTCTACCACTGCTCTCTGTCCCTCTCACGTGTGGATTTTATTTTGGTATTTTGAAGATGAAAACAGCAAAGCTTTTTATGGTTACAAGGTTAGTAGCCTATAATCCTTTCTCCTGCCTGCAGTCAGTGCAGTGGCCCTCTCTCTGACTCCGTGTGTGTGTGTGTGTGAGTGAGAGAGGAGACGTCAGTGCAGAGTGGAGCCGTGTCTACTACTCCACTGGGAGTGGAGCACTGGGAGAGTCAGACACGCAGCTATACATCTCCTTACAACCGTACTCTACCGGATTTTCAATGAAAGTGGTTGTTTCACCATGTTTGCGCATTTATGAGAAATATAATAATCGGCCGTTTTTTTTTTCGATTATTTGTTTTTAGCACCGATACCGATATTAATGAAAAACATGAATATCGAAGTTTAAACTAATTTAAACGAGGCGTATATTCTTACCGTAACAGACGCGTCCGTCGCCGGTGAAGCCGCTGGTACACTCGCAGCTGAACTGAAGTCCGTTTCCTGCCCGGCACACCGCGTTGTTGTCACACCCGTGTGTCCCTGTGAAACACGGGTTCTGCTCCGGAGTTCCACCTAAAGGAAGCAGAAGAAGAGGAGGAGGAGGAGGACTTCAGTACAATCTGTGTCGGGGCAGCTCGGCCGGTAGAGCCTTTGGACCGCAACGTCATGGGTTCGATCCCGGCCACCGCCAACTCAGCGTATGAGTATAGCACGGCTTGGGTGCGACAAGTCGTGCGGTAAGTTGGCCTACTGGGAGCTGATGGTAGGTGTGGCCAGAGCCTTAGATATAGACAGAGTTACGCAAACTGCGTTCACTTCATGGGGCTTCAGTCCAATGGAGGCTCTCCTACATAGACTTCTATTGGTCACTTCATGGGGCTTCAGTCCAATGGCGGCTCTCCTACATAGACTTCTATTGGTCACTTCATGGGGCTTCAGTCCAATGGAGGCTCTCCTACATAGACTTCTATTGGTCACTTCATGGGGCTTCAGTCCAATGGAGGCTCTCCTACATAGACTTCTATTGGTCACTTCATGGGGCTTCAGTCCAATGGCGGCTCTCCTACATAGACTTCTATTGAAAATGGGGACAACCAACTGGGACAAGTCCTGGACCGGAAGTAGGCAGAAATGCATTGGACTCAGGGCAACAGCCCAGCTTTAATGATCTTAAATCCCTTTATTT
The DNA here is from genome assembly GCF_951216825.1 of Electrona antarctica. Classification (NCBI taxonomy): domain Eukaryota; kingdom Metazoa; phylum Chordata; class Actinopteri; order Myctophiformes; family Myctophidae; genus Electrona; species Electrona antarctica. The sequence continues at coordinate 4,417,079 of NC_136809.1, read as the reverse complement.
TAGATTGTTTTGTAGTAATAGTACAACATAAACATTACAGAGACTTTAGTTGTTACTGTACAATACTTTAAAACAGTTTGTCCTGTTGCACACATGCTTAAAATAGCCCTTATTTGCGCCGCCCTCGTTGAAAACATGTATTTCCAACTCCAGCTTGTCTCAGTTCAGGCTGCATGAACAGCGCTCGAGCGCTCGGTTTCTGCCCCCTCAATATCGTAACTCTTCTACTAGATGGCTCTGGGTGTGGCGCTCCACCTCAGCAATCCGTCTCCCAGGGGTCTATAGCGCATTGTGAGCTTGTTGGCCATTGGCTATTTTCAAATGGCCGGAATGTATATAGGCCTGAAGTGGTTATGCAACTAGTAACTAAAGTTTTCAAATAATTGTAGTGGAGTAAAAGTATAACATTTGCCTCTGAGATGTAAAGGAGTAGAAGTAAAAGTACTGAGAACTGGAAATACTCCAATGACGCGCGCGCGCGCACGCACGCACGCACGCACGCACGCACGCACGCACGCACGCACGCACGCACGCACACACGCACACACGCACACACGCACACACACACACACACACACACACAAATTGTGACTGTGCAACTTTCACTTTTAGTAGTGGAGTACGTACTATTTTTGATTGATTGATTTATGGATGGATTGATTAGATTGAATACTTTATTAACAGTTTGCATGGACAAGTTCAATACAGGGTCTGCTATAGGATTTATACAAGGAAGCCTATTGGCTTGTTTCCATTGGGGCCCTCCACTCAATTAATTTGAGTACACTCACTACTCGAGTACTGTGGAGGTGAGTGAGTACTTTGAGTCCTCCACACTGGTCAGCAGCATGGGCCGTACCACCACACAGCTGGGAGGGGGAGGGGGGAGGGGGGGTCTTCCAGTAAACCAGCCCCAGATGTTGGACTTTCTGACAACAAACCCCCTCTGAGACCACAGTCTGTTTATAGAACCTGATGCTGACCCCAACTCTGACCCTTAGACCCTGAACCCAGGATGAGGTAGAAGAAGCTCTGGTCCATCTAGTTAGAAGGAGTTCTCCTTAATTATTTTATTGTCATCTACGCTTATAAGCGTAGAAAACCTTTTAATCCACATATGAACGCACCGACCGTTTGTTTACCTTTTAGCATTGCTCCGGTATAGCATAGCCCCTCCTCCTCCACCAGCAGCGATGTGATTTCTAAATCCAGCTCCGTTGAGCCTCCATTATAACCCGATTTTCAAAGCGCCGTATCTCCAAAAGGTTAGAGAGCTGTCCATGGTGAGCCGGCGCGCACCCGACGATCGTAAATCATTTGTGAGTTTGTATCGCATCGCTGAAAAAATTTAGCTGCTTGTACTGCTAGCTAAAGGCTGTGGGCTAATGTAGCTGGTTGTACTGCTAGCTAAAGGCTGTGGGCTAATGTAGCTGGTTGTACTGCTAGCTAAAGGCTGTGGGCTAATGTAGCTGGTTGTACTGCTAGCTAAAGGCTGTGGGCTAATGTAGCTGGTTGTACTGCTAGCTAAAGGCTGTGGGCTAATGTAGCTGGTTGTACTGCTAGCTAAAGGCTGGGGGCTAATGTAGCTGGTTGTACTGCTAGCTAAAGGCTGTGGGCTAATGTAGCTGGTTGTACTGCTAGCTAAAGGCTGTGGGCTAATGTAGCTGGTTGTACTGCTAGCTAAAGGCTGTGGGCTAATGTAGCTGGTTGTACTGCTAGCTAAAGGCTGTGGGCTAATGTAGCTGGTTGTACTGCTAGCTAAAGGCTGGGGGCTAATGTAGCTGGTTGTACTGCTAGCTAAAGGCTGGGGGCTAATGTAGCTGGTTGTACTGCTAGCTAAAGGCTGGGGGCTAATGTAGCTGGTTGTAGTAGTAGAATTATTCATGTTTTGTACAAGTGTCCATGACAAAAAAGGTTGGTAACAGTCCATTTGCTCAGTAAAATATTTCGGGGGCATATTTAGAATGTTTGCAGGCTTGAGTATGTTGAATCTAGTTTGCATTAATGAGGATTTAGTTGACACAATGAAATAAAATGGCGATAGTATTCCGTGTGGGGCAGACGGCCTGTCACAGCCAGATTTGGGAGAGTAAGTAGCCTTGCCGAGCCATGAGGCCCATATAGGGCAGGAGCCTATCTCCTGT